>NW_011357369.1:100104-102277 GCF_000735185.1 Notothenia coriiceps
GTTGCACTCCTGGTTGGAAGCTAAACTGCATTTCGTTGTCTCAGTACCTGTAATCTGTGCAATAACAATAAAGTTGAATCTAATCTTGAGCAGGAACAAATGTATTTACTCAGTACATATCTGACATTAACGATTAAACACGTGTGCATTCTTTATAAATGCAAACCGAGTCAAGCCGACTCCGGAGGTGGCGGTATGCACCTTAAAGTTGTTTGCAATCTGCCAAAAAACCGAGAGAAGAAGAAGAAGAAGACTCGGCGCTGTCCGACTTCAGGCGAGCTTTTTGAGACCTCCCCCGGCTGCGATCGGCTATTCTCGTCTACTTTCGAGGCGAGCCGCAACGCGTCTCAAACAAGCCTANATTGCCTCTGAATTGGATTATTATGGGATAGGATAATAACTTCATAATTAACTACGTCTGAAAGCAGAAGTCTAGGGCAAATAATTGCAAGTCTCTTCAGTACGCATGTCACGAAACGAGATGCATTGTGGGAAACCTGCTTCTGTAAAGTGGCATGTAACCAAATAATAAACGTATTATATTCTTTGCAAGCTCTTGCGGGGCCACATAAAATGAAGTCGCGGGCCGGATTTGGCCCCCGGGCCTTGAGTTTGAGATCCCTGGTCATATACACTGGCAGATTATGAGACACAATGCCCCACCACAAACATAGTTGCCCACACACAGACTTTAAAAATGTTTATTCATGTGTCTCCATTTTTGTCTCTTTTAGGTCATTTTGTGTAACTAACTAATTGTTTCAGTCTCTTTTGAGGTTTTTTTGTCTATGTGTTTTTGCCCATTTTGTGTCTCTTTGTAGTTGTTTTGATTTATCTATGTAGTCATTTTGTGCTTCATTGTAGTCATGAGTCTCTTTGTTGTTTTCTTTCTCTTTGTGGGCATTTTAAGTCTCTTTGCAGTTGTTTTGTGTCTCTTTGTAGTAACTTTGTGTCCAATTGCAGCCATTTGCATCTCTTAGTGGTTGTTTTGCCCCTTTTAAATGTCATTGTGAGTCTCTTTGTGGTCTTGTTATGTCTCTCTCCAGCAGTCATTCATTTTATTCTAGTCATTTTGGTGTGTTTGTAGTCGTGTAATGTATCTTTGTGGTATATTGAGTCCCTTCCGTTAAGTAAGACTAACATTTTGTTGATTGAGGTCATGGTGGCTCCTTAAATTTGGCCCCTGGTCCTGTACCAGCATTCACTAATCCATCCATGGTAATGCATATAGCCATAATACTTTAAGGATTCTTCTAAGCACATCCCTGTTTCTGCCACTGTTGCACTTCTGCTCTGCACGAAATCCACAAGCTGACAGTGGATTACTTTTCGTGTCATTACTTAGGGATGCTCTAAGAAATGTTTTTGGTTCGTCATGCTTCCAGAAACGTTGCTGAAACCTTGTTGGTGCAAAGAGGGGCTATTTTTTTTATTTTTCGCCAAATGGGAATAGAAGTGTGAATAAGCTGTTTCCGTGAGAGCTGAGCAATGTAGGACACCTCTGAAATCAGTGGAGAGTCATAGAAATAATACGCGTGTTTATGTATGCTCACATTTGTATGTGGGCGTTTGTGTTTTGTGCATGGACGGCTGTGAGTAAATATACATGTGCACCAGTGGGTGGAGGTGTGAGAGAAAGAGAGTGATAAAAGACAGAGTAAGAGAGGAGGGAGAATGGCAGAGAGAGATAATCCTTATATGCGATTCTCTGGTTGAGTGCCTTTGGGCATGTAGACAGAAGAGGCTGGGAGGCAGGGTTCGAGTTATGTGGGAGCCAATGGGAGCTCCCATAAGGAGGGCTCCCACGGACGCAGTGAAATCATACATCTGTGGGGGTCGCTAATACATTACCAACAACCATTAATTTAATCACAAATAATGCATTTGTCAATGTAATGAGTACTTTAACGAGGTAAATAGGCTAAAAGAAAAACTTGTTTTCCAAAAGAACTACGCATCTCTTGAATGACAATATGCCTGCGCTGCACCTCCAAGGTGATGTGTGTGTGCGTAGTTCAGTGGCGGACTGGACGTTCGGGACTAATCCCGATGAGCCAGTACTGAAGTGGGCCGGTCGGACGATGTGGGCCGGTCGGATAAGTCACTAGCACCCAGCAGTGTGTGTGTGTGTGTGTGTGTGTGTGTGTGTGTGTGTGTGTGTGTGTGTGTGTGC
>NW_011357369.1:102319-113492 GCF_000735185.1 Notothenia coriiceps
GTGGGGAGGGGGGGGCGGCGCGTTACGCTGTTGCCGTGTCGCGCCACATCCTCGGAATCTGATACTCCTTGTTCCGATTGCTACTGACCGATTCCGAGTTTGTTAATTAAATTATGATAATAATATTGTAAAAAAGAAACAACTATTGTAAAATAAACCCAGTTTTAGGATTTTACCAATTTTTTTTTCTCGTACAGTTCTGTTGTCCCTTACGGTAAGTTACAGAAGAAATAAAGGTTAAACTTTGGGAATTATGAAAATCGAAAATACTTCGTTATTTTATCGTGATCAGGTAACAACCCGACATTTTTATTGAATTGTCCGCAAAACAACCGCTAACAAGCAACCTTCGGCCTCTTTTTGAGAGAAACCTTAAGTTCCAGTGTGTTTTCGTCTAGATTTAAACCACCCAATTCTTGAAATGGTAGTTGTAGAATTTTGCTGTATAGACGTAAATCAGTCCTAAATTCGAACGGTCTGTAACGTACGTGTGTTGGATATCCTTTCTGATATCCGTTCCCTTGGGGTACGTTCGTATTGTGCCCGAGATTACTGTTTGTAGGAGGACACAATAAGAAGCAGCACCGATATCTACAAAATAACAGAGCAGCAATGTAAATAAGAAAACAGGATAGGTAAACAGACTTAATAAATACGACGAAAAATTATACTCACCCCTCATTGATAAGATACACGAGATTATTATTATCACTAACTTATATGTTTTATAAAAACTATGACGGCTAAAAAACAAGTAATAAATAGAAGATAAGGTAAGTGACGTTCATTTATGAACAATTAAACATAAAAAATATAAAGATCAAGAGATGTTACACAAAAGTTAGAACAAAATACGGTGTGTGGTTCAGTTATGAGTATGCACATTTGGATCGGACCATTATTTGGAACAAAGACTAACAAATATTAGAATTTCGATGTCAACACAATGTGAATGCGCTCCCCCGGCTACCCTTACCCCTTCACTCAAGGCACCACCCCTGAGGTGGCTCTTCTCAGTCCCCCTCTGAGTTGCGTCCCTTACCCCGGGAGCACCTTGCGGAGCCCCCGACTCTGTTCCGGCCCCACAGTCGCAGAGACCTATTCCCTAACGCTCCCCTTGCACCGACCTCGCCGCCCCGAGCCCACCGACCCAGTAGCGTGCACCCTTGCCCCACCTCCCCCACGACTTCCTTACTTGTGACCCCCTACCTCCCTACACCCTCCCCCGCCTTTCCGTTCCGCAAAAGTCTCACCGACTCCCTCACAAACTCTGGAGAGGGAGAACCAAGGGAGATACTGTCGTTCCCCGCCACCCACGTCTCGCCAAGCGCTGCCTCAGCTCCGAATAGCCCGGCTCCCCAGGGTATCGAACATGCCCCCAGTAGAGAACCGCTCGCCCCCGCTCGCGGATCGCCCCCGACCGTAATCTACTTTCTTGACGTGTTCACGCTCACGAGCCGACCATCTTTTTCTTTTGCGCATAATTTTTATCAATCTTTCTTATTGTGTCAAATTTATATTTACATGTCGCTCTGACTTCTACGGCAGCAGCTAACGTACTCATCACGGTTACTTGTTTTGTTGTTTAAGGTTATGATATCTATTTCCCTCTTTTCTTATTGCAATCACAATGACACTAGAACTCGTCACTCCCACTATTGTCTACGGTAACAATTGGTAGGAAAGTTGTTGTGTGTACGTTACGTGTCGTCGTGTAGATCTGAAGGTACCCCGTAACAAGAAAGGCGTACCTCTCAATTCACCAATTCTACTTTCACTTGGCACATTTCCGCAATACATCCATCTCTGTCTTTTCTTCCATCCGTCCCTGAACATTTAAGACTCTTTCATTATACTCTAGGTTCTAACTGAATCTCTTATCTTTTTTGCAACTCTTTTTTATTATTGCGATTTTTTTCTCTATTGCTAACCAATCACATGAATCTACCGCCGCAGACAAACAAGCACGCGGTTTGATTGCGGCAAAAGTAGAACATTGCTCTACTTTTGCAGCGAGCACCGCGAGAGAAGCTTCGCTTTGCTCCCACAATGCAGTTCGGCCAATCGTGACGTCACCCCATTCAAAGTGAATGGGCAGAAGGGTTGAAGCGGCAACGCACGCCGCCCTGTGTAGGGGCCGTAAATCATAGTTTTGGGAGTTTTTATGCATGTTCAAGGATTCAAGGCTTTTATTGTGTGCATAGCTACAGTGTAGTTATGACAATGAAAATCTGAGGTCACAGGCTCCTCCAACAGTGCAGCACAAATAAACAGATAATAGTGCAAGTAAATAAAATATAATATAATAGAAATAATGCAGAATGTATACAAGTAATTGGAATATTGATATATATCCTTGATATTAATGAATAATAAATCTGACGACGATGACTTAATTAATTATTCAAAAGAAAACAAATGTATACGAATAATAAGTATTTAAAATAATTGTTTGTTGTAGCCTTACAGCCAGTCATCTTTGAGCCTTGCTTCCTACATCGATAAATCTGGAATAAATCATATTTTTGGGAGTTTTTATACATTTTCCTTGTTTTTTTAAAGACTAATAATAAATCTGTGGTTGTTCACAGGCAAGACGACGATGACTTCGACCTGGAGGAGGAGATGAGGAAGCTGCACCCCACCCGGCCCCCCCGCCAGCCGGAGCTGGAGCCTCGCAGCCGGAGGGGCTTGGTGGACCTGAGGGTCAGCGTGATCCCGGAGGGGGGGGGCCCCGACAGCGAGGAGGAGAGCGACTCCGACGGCCCAATCCTGTACCGAGAAGACGACGACGAAGAGGAGGACGACGATGAGGAAGGGCCTCCAAGTACGTTTGACTTTCTTATACTAGTATAGGAGATCAACCCGAGTGTGAAAACTGCTTGGAAATGACTTTTTAAGAAGTTGAAAAAGCAGTACTTTAAATATACTGCTTTTTTATGTTCTTTAAAACTGATCATAATAAGTATTTTCAGTCGCTGAATGTGCGAATTAAAAAGTTTGATGCAACCATTTAGTAGTTTTATAATATCGTATAGTTTTTATAAACCTTCAGCTTGTGAAATCTGAAGATCTCTCACTGCTTTGTTTTGTCTTACTAAGAGGAGATGAATCGTCTTTGAGGGTTTGGCCCTAACAATTTGAGGATAAGATTTTATACACATTTTTTTTAAATACTAATTGTTTTGGGTTCTTTTTCTGAAAGCATAACAACAAGACTTAAAAGTGTGTTAAATCTCTTAGAAATTGATGGTAGATTCATGAGGGTCTCTTAACCTCTCATTTGACATGTCATACTTTTCTGGTTATTACCCGTCCCCTTGTGTGTTATGAAGGTTTTTCTGCATGTAAACGGTCTGCCGAGTCACAAACCCTCAAAGTACACCCTGTAGCGAGTAAAACTCTAACACAGAGAAGACCTGTCTATGCTGCCCCAGAACGCCTCGTTGGAGATTTCTCTTATCGTTTACTTCTTGTATAGTGACGTAACGTAACTATAACAGCTATATTACATTATAGTTATAAGTCCGCGGAGCCGTTACGTTTGGACCAATCACACACACACACTCGGCGGGACGTTGCGAAGGCTCGCTGCTGCGAGGAGTGGGACACTGTGAGCTGGCTCACTGGTGTGGGGTCGGCGAGACAGCGAGACACCGCGGAATTCAGTCTGAACACACATGCAAACTCCAAGCCACGCTGCGTGTGTGTGTGTGTTTCGGGCTGGGTTTCGCGTTGTCTCGCTGTCTCGCAGACGGCCACTGGGCTCATAGGGAGGGAGGGGGGGGTAGGAGCTCCAACAAACCGTTTAGGATAGAGAGTGAATACACATACTATACAGAGACGCCGTATGAGAAACCAATGTGAGTTTGGAAAATTGCACAATGTAAATCTATTCTAGTAGACCTCAACAATGGAATTATGATCAGTAGAAATGGCCATGACATGGGACCTTTAAGAGCATCTTTATTTTTACATTTTGTTCAAACGTTTAAGTCTATACTTTTATCATGAACACTGCCGTTCTTTTTTTAAGAGATGCTTGATTTAAGATGTGCGATCCTAGCAATGGAAGCCTCATTTCCCAAAGCAGCTTTTTGTAGTTGTCTTTTTTATATATAACTGTTAATAATAATGCCAGATCATGGTCTCTTACACTCTTTTAAGATAATTTGCAGGATTTTAACTTATCGTTTAATGTTTGGATTGTAAAATGTATAGTACTATGTAGTATACATAACTCGTAGTATATAAACTGTGTGTTGTGTGATCCAGGTGGTCTGGCGAGTCGTGTGAAGAGGAAGGACACGTTGGCGCTGAGGCTGGAGCGGCAGGAGCGAGAGGAGAACCAGGAGAACCAGGAGAACCAGGACATAAGCTGGCAGAACCGAGAACAGTGGATGGCCGTCAGGAACAAGATCGGATCCGCACTCACACGGTAAATAAATCATATATATACTGAACATACTTATAGTTTAAGAGGATGTGAGAAGTCAGCCATTATTTAGACAATGATTAGTGTCGGGGGAAGTATTCAGATCGTTTACTGGAGTAAAAGTGCACTTTAAAAATACACTCTGTTAAATGTCTGTTAAAGGTAGGGTAGATAATTCACTTCAGAAACACTTTTTGTTATATTCCATGGAATGCTCTTAACATCCCGATAGCAATGAATATATGAAATGCTTTGACAATAAATACATTAAAATTTCTCATCAGTGGAAGCCGTAGCGCTGTAAAAAGCACAACCAATCATCTGAGCCGGCCCGGCTAAAATAACTGGATGGCCTACCTGCCTGTCAGCCTTCCATCTGTGCACAAACTTATCTCGTGCCCTCATTGGTCATGTGTGCGTTCGTGTGTGTTGGAGGAGGGGCTCCTGCTTCTAGCGCACTCGAGCTGGTTTCTCCTTTCTTACCTACCCTTCCTTTAAGTGAAAACAAGTAATTATAATTACATTTAAAAGAAACGTATTATTAAAAATATATATAAAAACATTACAAAAACTAAGTTAAATAAATAAAAATGTCATATTTTTCATGAATTGTTCAAGTGAAGCAGCTCTTTTTATTCAAACGTCTAAATTAGTATAAAGTGTCATGAAAATAAAATATTAAAGTGAAGTCCAACTACCTCGAATACACACTTATAGTACTTCAGTGGTACCTTCCACCCCTGAGAGTGACAGATTCCCCCCCGCTCTTCATGCTGTAAATCATGTGCCTGAGAGGCTCTCCGCCCTCAGACCGTTTGTTGTGCAGCTCTGGATCAATGCTGCTCCTCTGAGGATCAATACGAGCCTTTCTAAAGCGCTGACTCAACCGTGTTTCCTTCCTGCAGGCGGCTGAGTCAGAGGCCGTCAGCCGACGAGCTGGAGCAGAGGAACATCCTTCAAGGTAACACACTGCGCCACACACTGCGTCACACACTCCGTCACACACTGCGTCACACACTACGTCACACACACTCCATCACACACTCCTCCATCACTCCTCCATCATACACTGCATCACACACTGCGTCACACACTCCATCCTAGTGTTGTCACGATACCAACATTTTGGTTTCGATACCAAGTCAAGAATTGCGATTCTTTTTCGATACTGTTCTTAAAAGTGTGTGTGTGTGTGTGTGTGTGTGTGTGTGTGTGTGTGTGTGTGTGTGTGTGTGTGTGTGTGTGTGTGTGTGTGTGTGTGTGTGTGTGTGTGTGTGTGTGTGTGTGTGTGTGTGTGTGTGTGTGTGTGTGTGTCCGCTAATGTGTTCCCTCCTCCTCTGAAAGCCTCAGGCCTATGGGCTCTAAGCACAGCACTGTGTAGAATATTGAAGGTGATTTAGAGGTTATTCTAGATNGCGCGTGTGTGTGTGTGTGCGCGTGCACGCGTTTTAAAGACCCCCATAGAGCTCAGTTTATAACTCGAACCCTGCTGGGAGGTATAAAGAGCTTGGAGGAACAGCTGAAAGCGAATGAGGCAGAGCACTTCTCTGTGTGCGAGGACAACAATCCAGCAATTCAGATAGCAGGCAAGCAGGGGCCTGTGTGCTGCAGTGTTGCCGTGTGATAGAGCCTAGAGGTGTTTGACAAAGGGGCTAAAAGATTTGTGAACAACCTGTAAGCATCCAGGAGCGCGAGGCTAAGAGTGAGACCGTGGCATCGCTAACATGCCAGCCAAGCTGATACGTCTGTGAGCTTCAACCCCATTACACCCCAGTCAGCACAGTCTATTTCCCTGTGTCAGCCCGTTGCCAATCAACCTCCGACCTCTGACCCTGCAGCCGACAGAGGGTATTATCAGTCAGTGTGGCTGGATGCAGCTGAATACCAATGTGTCTTATCTGTCGGCCATGTTTACCTACCCACTTCATCCGGCCTGTGTCTCCCACAGATATTTTCCTGGAGTTCTGCTCACTCTGCACTCGACAACAACAACTTCATCTTTCTGTAATTTCATTTCGGAAACGGTGGCTGGCGTATAATGTGCATAATAAGGTAACGCCAGGTAGTTATTGATGATCACAGGTCAGGGGGAAATGCATGAGAGGAAAATGCAAATGCATCCCAAAGCACATTCGTCAGTGAACCTTACCCCCTGGCCCCCAGCACATGAAAGTCCACCGACAGATTAAGCGACAGAAGAGGATGAAGTGAGTAATGGGTTTATAACCGCTTTGACTGATCCCTTTATGAACTATTATCATCAAAGGAGACTGTGTTAAATGTCATAATCCACTTGAAATTAATCTGAATACTATTCCTGTGTGAGCAGCCACTGCTGATAGTCTGTCCCCTCTGTCTGCACGTCTATCTGCGGACCTGATAAAACATTAAACCCACAGCAGAGGAGCCTTCACCAGAGGAGTCAGGACTCTTGTCTACAGCTGCACCCTTATCACTCGGCTTAGTGTTTTCCACACCTCCGTCAGATGATTTAAAGTGTTGCTTGATGTGTAAATCCTCCCCTGAAAATCTCCTCCACATGTGTTTGAATAATTCAATGGGATGCTGTTGTCAATAGCAGCCATGTACAGAGTGGCTTGTTGATAGTGGGAGGAAGGCTCTAGGTAAGTTGCCTTCATTGCCTATTGATCATGGAAGTCATGGAGGTGATGGCAAGGCAAGAGAATGTAGATTGTGTTTCTCCTCCTTGGCATTTGTGAAAATGCATGTAATCTTGTTTGTAGATAAATGGAAAGATGGATGGTGAGATAACGATACATTGATATAGATCATTATGTATGTCAGCTCAAAAATACAATATCATCGATGCAAAATCAAAACATATATTCCTACTTAAAATAGCGGATTCCAAAAATCTAATGGTTTTGCCACCATTTATCCAAACCATGCTTAAACAGGGGAAATGTGGCAGGTCTATGAAATGAATTCATTTATACAGAGCAGAGTAATATAAGTGTCAAATTATATTTAAGTTGCTTTTTTGTGAGTTGAATCAAATTGTATTGAGGTAGACCAAATATCGTATCGTTTTTTTCAAAGATAAGATAGATAGATAGATAGATAGTTAGATAGATAGATAGATAGATAGATAGATAGATAGATAGATAGATAGATAGATAGATAGATAGATAGATAGATAGATGGCAACTAATTTCAGTACAGCAGTAAACAAAACACTCAAAATCCAACACAGTGGAATTAATCTGTAGTGGATTGAATGAGAAATTGATTTTAGAAAACGTTTTTATCTTCCACAAATTGAAAACGAACTACTTTCCGGGGAAGGTTTTTTAGGACTGCAGTTCAAGCAGCGATCAGACTGACATCAATTATGCCTTCCCAATTGTTGCCGGCACCAGGGGTGGATCAGAGGGAACGGTTGGCATTGATAGCTCTGTTTCTCTCTCTGTCTCTGTCTCTCTCTCTCTCTCTCTCTCTCTCTCTGTCTCTCTCTCTCCCTCTCTCTCTCTGTGTTATTAAAGTCTCTCTCTGTCTCTCTCTCTGTTATTAAAGTCTCTCTCTCCCTCTCTCTCTGTTATTAAAGTCTCTCTCTCTCTCTGTCTCTCTCTCTGTCTCTCTCTCTCTCTCTGTCTCTCTCTATCCCTCTCTCTCTCTCTGTTATTAAAGTCTCTCTCTCCCTCTCTCTCTGTTATTAAAGTCTCTCTCTCTCTCTGTTATTAGTGTCTCTCTCTCTCTCTCTCTGTCTCTCTCTCTCTCTCTGTCTCTCTCTCTGTGTTATTAAAGTGTCTCTCTCTCTCTCAGCTCGAAGAAAGGCTCAGATATAAAGTGTTGAAAGGTGAACAGATCTGAGGTCAGCCTGAGGAACATTGAATATAAAGCAGCAGATAGAATAAAGAGTGGGAGCGAGGCACCTTCCCCCCCAGTGATAAGAGAGGGGGGGTCCTCCTGCAGGAGCATTAATCTGCACAGTGGGGCTGCTGGGGGACAGTCTGGGGGCCACCTGCTCTAATCCGCCCGGCAACAGGACGTCCTCTGCCTTTGATGTGCTTCGTCCCCATTAAACACATTAAAGGCTCCTCGAAGCTCCGTTACCTTCAAATGAGCTTAAATCTGCCCTTTAATGGTGCTGCTCCTCTGGGGGGGGGGGGGGGGGGAGGGCATGTGAGTGGCCGGGCGACCTCCTTTAATATCTGCTGTTCTGAAAAGGAGGGGGGAGTAATGTGGGAGGGAAGACGGCGGCTAAATCCTTCACCTGTCAAATCACTGACAGGAAATCAGCTGGGGAAAGAGGCGGGAGCAAGGGATTCACCGGTGATGATGATGACCAGATGATGATGAAGATGGTGGTGGATGGTGATGATTTATGATGATGATGATGATGATGATGGTGCTGATGATGATGATGGTGAAGAGGAAAAGATGATGAAGAAGTAGATGACGTTGATGGAGAGAGATGATGAAGATGAAGACGTTAGATTCCTGATGTTGAAGATGAAGACATTGATGATGATGATGATTGATGTAATGATGAAGGTAGCTCACTCCAGCAGGGTTTCTGTGTGAGCACTGAAAGGTTGACGATGCACTTGAATGTCTCTCCAGAGATTATCAAAATGACTGGAGCGCTCCGCTTCATGATGTCACTCCTCATCAATCCTTCTGGCGCCCATCTGGCCCAAAAAGAAGAGGCCATCAGGCACATCATCTCTACTGAGAGACCACTGAACGCCTCACTGCGACCACCTGAACGCCCTCGTCCACCCATGAAGCCTCGCCACCCAGAACGCCTCGAGACCCGCTGAACTGAACGCCTCGCGACCGCTGAACGCCTCCCACCCAGAACCGCCTCGCCACCCAGTAACGCTCGGCGGACCCTGAACGCCTCGCGACCCAGAACGCCTCGCACCCAGAACGCCTCAGCGACCCAGAACGACCTCGAGACCCTGAAAGTCTCAGCGACCCAGAAACGCCTCGCAACCCAGAACCGCCTCGCGACCCTGAACGACACTCGCAGACCCCAGGAACGCCTCGCCACCCAGAACGACCTCGCGCACCCAGAACGCCTCGCCGACCCAAAGCCTCGAGACCCTGAAGAGTCCTCCAGCGAACCCAGAACGCCTCGCAACCCAGAATGCCTTGCGACCAGAATGTCTCGCGATCCCAGACAATGCCTCGCGACCCAGAATGTCTCGCGACCCAGATGGGCCCGACGCATCCTCCTTTACATATCTGCTGTTCTGAAGAGGAGGGGGGGGGAGTATATGTGGGAAGAAGAGCGAGCTAATCTTCACCTGTCATCAACTCGACAGGAGAAGTCACTGGTGAAAGAGGCGGGAGCAAGATTCACGGTAGATGATGATGAAGATGCATGATGAAGATGGTGGTGATGGTGGTGATGATGATGATGATAGTGAATGATGTGATGTGCTGATGATGATGATGATGGTGAAGATGGAAAAAGGACGCCTCGCGACCCAGAACGCCTCGCGACCCATTGAACGCCTCGAGGACCCTGAATTCTCGGACCGCAGGAACGCCTCGAAACCCAGAACGCTCAGCGACCCTGAATGCCTCGGCGACCCAGAACGCCTCGCGACCCTGAAGCCTTCGCGACCCAGACGGCCTCGCGGACCCTGAACGCCTCGCCACCGCAGAACGCCTCGACACCAGAACGCCTCGACCAACCCAGAATGGCTTGCGACCCCAGAATGTCTCGCGACCCAGAAATGCCTCGCGACCCTGAATTGCCTCGCCCACCCTGATTTGGCCGACGCACCTCCTTTAATGATCTGCTGTTCTGAAGAGGAGGGGAGTAATGTGGGAGGAAAGAAGCGAGCTAATCTTCACCTGTCAATCAAGCTGACAGAAGTCCAACTGGAAAGGAAGGCGGGAGCAAGGGATTCAGGTGCTGATGATGAAGATGGTGGATGATGGTGGTGATGACTGATGATGAATGATGATAGTAGATGGATGGTGATGGTGCTGGATGATGATGGATGATGGTGAAGATGAAAAAGGACGCAAGCTCGCGACCCAGAAAGCCTCGCGACCCTGAACGCCTCGCGACCCAGAAACGCCTCGCGGACCCAAGAACGCCTAGCGACCCTGAGACGCTTGCGACCCAGAACTCTCGCGGACCATGAACGCCTCGCCGACCCAGACAACGCTAGCGACCCAGAACGCCTAGCGACCGGGGCAATGAACGCCTCGCGATCAGAACACCTCGCGTCCCAGAACGCCTCATACCCAGAACGAACTCTTGACCAATACTGAACGGCCTCAGCGACCGACATGAACGCCTCGCGACCCAGAACGTCTCGCGACCCAGAACGCCTCTCGACCCTGAAACGCCTCGCAAACCGCTGAACACCTCGCGACGCCTGAACGTCTCGCGACCATGAACCGCCTCGCGCACAGCTGAACGACTCATTGCATAATGTTAATTGTACCAGTCCACGTGGACCAAGCCTCGGCTTCTAGTGTTCAGATACATGGTGCGTGCTCCCCTCTGACGCTCACCCCTACCTTATGGCACTCTCTGTCTGGCAGATAGGTTCTCGCTGTTTTGGAAAGAGGTATAGTCACTTATGCATCTTCTTGCATCAAATATCTCAGTCTTCACTGACATCAATGCTCAGTACATTTGCATCGATGCTGCCCTTAACTCTCTGGCCCTGGTATTCTTCTGTATGTACGCACTCCTGTGGTTTTCATCCATTTCTTGCTGTTGCGTCTCATCTTTGGTGCTAGTTTTTG
>NW_011357369.1:113537-114984 GCF_000735185.1 Notothenia coriiceps
GTGTGTGTGTGTGTGTGTGTGTGTGTGTGTGTCCGCTAATGTGTTCCCTCCTCCTCTGAAAGCCTCAGGCCTATGGGCTCTAAGCACAGCACTGTGTAGAATATTGAAGGTGATTTAGAGGTTATTCTAGATGCTAACCCCCCCCCCCACATGAACTGCTCCTTATAAAGAAAGCTGCAGTCACGTCGTTGTGACCTCATGCATATTTTCACATTGTTCTTAATGTGATGAGGACGATGGAAAACCAAGTGAGAGAATTATTAACTAATTAATTATACAAATCAATCAAGCATTCTTTGATTGGTCGTTGGTTACTTTCACTGAGTGTGTGTGATTATGGTTATTTAAGAATTGTGTATGCCTGAATTCGGCTAGATATCAAGGAGTGAGTTTTTTGTCTTTTACAAATGTATATAAAATACATTTTGCGATTTTTATATTGTCTAATATTGCCTGGACTTAATTCAGGCTGGTATTAATAGCCTCATATTAACCTTAAAGCCTGTCACACTAATATGATTGTTCTCAGGTACCCTAAAGGTTACATGTGTATATATTTTTGTAGTTTTAGTTTATCATTTTGAACTCAAGTGGTGTCTCTTGGGAGGGAAATTCAAGAGGAAATTAATCCAATAAGATAGAGTGCAGTATAGTTATTTTAAACATGACTTAATTGAGTCTACAGAACAATATTGTGTCGGGATATAAACTGTTTCCTTAATATGAGTATATGGTTTTACAAGATTTTGCCCGTATTGACCACATACAAAAACACGTTTACACACATCCGTTTGGTGGTACCATTGAGAGCGTTAAAGGAATATTTCACCCTGAAAAATAAGCATTTGTTGCCCCGTGTTCGTTCAAATTATTGAATATCTTCTCTCATGCCTCTTGGGAGAAAACAGAAACAGAGAACTGAGTTAAGTTTTGATAGATCGAAATATGTTTAATTCAGAGGTGTCCAAACTACGGCCCGTGGGCCAAATGCGGTCCGCGGGCAATTTTTTATCGGCCCTCACCAAATTCAAAAGGTATAATGAAATATGGCCCACAAAAGAAACTTATGCTTGTCTTAGATTATACTTCTTAAATATAAATGTACAAATATATTACACACTAGTATTCATGTGTTAATGAGACCACTTTTCAAATACATTATGTATTTGAAAAGTGGTCTCATTAACACATGAATACTAGTGTGTAATATATTTGTACATTTATATTTAAGAAGTATAATCTAAGACAAGCATAAGTTTNTCCATGTGAAAAAAATTGCTTCTCACTGTTCTCAGGTCAAATATTTATATGTGATTAAAAATGCGATTAATTTCGATTAATTAATTACAAAGCCTGTGATTAATTAGATTAATTTTTTTAATCGAGTCCCGGCCCTACTAATTATATATTTATTTCCTTTGGTTTGGTTTGTAAATAGAAGCTTTTT
>NW_011357369.1:115024-118826 GCF_000735185.1 Notothenia coriiceps
TTTCACATGGATTTTAGTATACCATTGAATAATGACTGAATACATAAGCTTAAGCAACAAAACATTGTTTATTTTTAGCAATAGCATATTTAGGAATATAGTACATTTCAGAGATTCAGGTAGCCTATAGGTAGGTAGACCTTCTGTAAACTATAACACTTTGTTTTTTAAGTAAAACACAATACTTTCAAGTACATTCAGAACATTGGAAACCCTGACTATTAGAAAACATCTCTCTGATGCTTCAGAGGCCATAACAGACTTTGTTGATTTACCAACAGTTGATTTAAAAAATACTAATACATTTCAGTCCAACTCTCTCAATAACCTTGGCCAAAACAATAAACAGTTCAACATAAAGTGCCAGTTGCACCAACAACATAATAAATAGTTCAACATAAAGTGTACTGTACCAGTGATTGACCTCAATCCCTCCTATTTTTCCAATATCCTGATGAAAAATAAAATCTCTCTGTTGCATAGGCCACTGTTTGATCAACGCGAATTGGGTGTGGGTCCTTGTACTCCGAGTCGGGCTAACGTCCACGCTAGCTTCCACGCTAGCTGCTATAGGTTTTGCATTGAGGTGATACTTGAGGCTTGATGTGCTGCGGTGATATGCAAATTCCTTTTTGCATAATTTGCAAACAACCTTCCTCTTATCGACGCTTCCATCCGTCCGTTTTTTAAATTAATGGCTTATTCCCTTTATTTCGGTTAAAGTATTTTACTTTTATTTAAGAGTTTTTGTTTGGCAGCCGCTGCTGCTAGTACTTTGACGGTTTTTTAACGAGTTTTTTTTTTATAGTGTGCAGAATACACAGTTAATTCAAGCTTTTGTATTTGTGTGTCGGCAACAGTTCTTTTGCCAGGTAATACACGTTCCTCATGGCCGCAATTACCGCCTTTGATCTGGCACAGACCATTCGATTAACGGCAACTTGAACGTTGTTTCTTCGTAAATGCTGTGCCTCTAGCACTGCTTTGTGATCCACCCCCTTTATGTGCATCTCTATAGTCTTCACCCTGAAGTTGGACGTCCCCGCGGTGAACACGTTGTGCTTTTTCCCCCTTACACATAGTGTGCAATACATTTGATCACTTAGTTTGTTATAGCACAACCACAGGAACTTAATTTTCCAGGTTCCGACAAACTTCTTTTTGTTGTGGCTGACCGGTTTCTCTTCGCGGTTTACGGGTGTAGAAGTGACATTGTCGGATGGCGTTGGCTCTGGATGGGGTGGGAGGCTAGACGACGACAACTCCGGCTCCGGAGCACCTGCACGGGCGGGGGATGCTGGCGGAGAATAGGATGGCGGCAACTCAGGCCAACGGCAAGGCTCGCTGGCAGTACACTTTTTTCCGTCACAGGAACCGGCTTTGCTGGCGGCGAAAAAAATCCCACCAGCCTCCTTTGCCCCTCCAACAGAGGGATGTCATTTTCCTTTTTCCTTTTTGTCATTTAACGATAAAAATTGTCGATCTTCTCTCGGATAAATCTTTTTTTTTTGGACGGCCTCGGCTCGAGTTGAGGGCGTTCCGAGCTGAAAAAGGGCGTTCAATGACGGCAAGACGGCCCCCTGGCGGAAACACTGTATCCAAATATATACCATAATGAATGGCACATTTTCTGTGATGTGAGTTTTTAATTTTTGACAACTCGTTGAAGGAAGCCTTTATTATGTGCAAGACAAAAAGACATTCCTCACCTCATCTGTGACCTGATTGGCTCTCCTGTGCAGCTCCTGCTGCTCTGTTAAGATCGGTGGGTCTGACGCCATGTTGGTTGTGTGTCTGTGTTACCAGAAAAGGCTACAGCATCAGGTTTTGGCACCTGGAGAGCAGAGTAACACCATGTTCATTTATAATGACTGCCAACAGAATGGACCAGAGAGACGAGCTGACGGACAGACAAGGGTCCATGTATATAAAAACAGTGCCTTCAAATGTAATTCAATTGATTTAATCAGTATTATATATTTGTTGTATATGGCTGTTGACATTATCGCCTTAGTTATGGAGGGATACAAAGAGATATCCAAAACACCCTCTGCAAATACCTTTCACACAACCACATTAAAACAATCATTTTAAAACTGGTTGTATTCAATGTCTATATTTCTGTCATGGAAATGTATGCAAATATATTTAATACGTTTGAGGGGAATCACAAAATATGACTTCTTGAAAATTAAATAAAGACAATTTTACAAACTTCTCAGTGTTTTACATGAGAGAAATAATGTCATTTTTCTCATAGACTTCTATACATTCTGACTCCAGCTGAATATAAGATATTTTCATGACAACGTTATTTAAAAAAAACGGATTTCTTATTCCAATCAATAGTTGACTGTGATTTGGGAAAAATTGAAAATACTATTTATAATTAATAATTCTTCAAGGACATTTTCATTTAACTGTTACGTAGGTCTTTTTTTTATATTTACCCAAACACATTTATGACGGAAATGGAGTCAATTCCAATTTGACTGTGTCTACAATCACACTACAACAGGCTGTTTACTTAGAGTCCTGCCAATAAAGAGTTAAAGGCATATTGCTGTCAAAACTACAAAACCTATTCTGTATATAAGAGGAAGATCATCTCACAACGTCAGCGTCCAACCAGAGGCCTGTACTACGAAGCTGGTTCAACCTAACCTGGATATGTTTGAGTTAGCCGGTTGGTCTAATCCAAAACATACGCGCTCTGGCTAAGCGGTCCTACATCCTACTACGCGGGTTATCAAGTGGATCGCTCAAGCCAGCCGTGCCGTATCTAGTTAGGTGCGCGTTCACATGAAAGGGGTGGTATTTGGAGCATTCGACCAATCACAAACATGAAGAAGCGTACTGACAGCGCAGCGTCATACTTCCTGAATGAAAAGTGAACTTTAATATTAGTCAAATATGAAGAAGATTAAACTTTAAACAACCATGGCTTAAACGACTTTATCGCAGGATAAAAGCCTATATACGTTGCAGCCTGCAAGCGTCAAAATACAGCTGTAAAAGAAAAGTGTTTGAAGGCGGCACATTAACAGGGTAAGGATATCACTTCTGCCGCGTCTAAGACACCGAGTGGTCGTGACTTTAATACATTTGTCTTGAGTGTTTCGTCAACGGTTAATGTGTGTGCTTAAAATAATGTCTTTGGCGCAGTGTTGAGGCAGCTTGAGGCCTGTGGGACACTGGGAGTGTGGAGGATGCAGCGGGGCAGATACGGACTCAGCTGACTCAGTAAGAAATGATACATTATGATGTGATATGCGCGGCGACTGTACTTAAATGTTACTCGATCCCGTTACTATGTTGATGCAGATATTACCATAAGGCCTTTCTTAACGGCTAGCATGTTAGTATCAGATAAGTGCAGATTGGCTAACCTGAAGGTGGGAGGTGATATTCATTAATGTTCATTCGTCAGCACAGTCAAGGGTGATTGTTGCCGGGCGCTTTCATGCAACGGCAAGGCTTGTCTGTATTCCTTTCTTTTCCCTGAATATGATTGATCGCTTTAAACTGGCCGACACTGAGAGCTCTGCATTGGTCACTGCAGGCAGTGCTTTCACTGAGTTGAGCTCTTTAGCCTGCAACGTATACCTGCCGCGGGCAAGGTAGGGCCGCACAGCATAATTACCAATGAGAGATCATACCTTCTAAAGAAGAGAACAGAGCTTCGTAGGTGGAACCGTCCTGGTTTCCACTGAGGTAGCAGGGCTACAGGGAAAATCTGCTTGAGTATCCCCGCCCAGGTGTATTTGGTCGCCACAAATGGCCATAAAAACATCCGCCTCCT
>NW_011357369.1:118871-134964 GCF_000735185.1 Notothenia coriiceps
GGTAGTGTACTGCCGTACGTTATGTGCCAAGCCGACGTAATTTATAATGTATAGCGACATCAAGAATAAATATCTCGGGACTAATCTTCTGAAACCTGTTTGACCTTCTTTACGGCGCTTTGACTTATGCACAGCACCTAGTATTTATATAGTCTGTTAATTTGTTGTAGAAGTTAAGAAAAGTGTGTTATGCAGAGAATCATCTAGTTGTGATTAAAGAGAAAAGCAAACACACTCGGAATAAAGTATTATTATTATTTTAAATATTTTCGGATTTCACATCGCATAAACACCATATCCCAACGTGCATTGCGGCTAAAACATCCAATCATCAAGCTTCAGCGATAGCTGAGGATTATGGTTAGTTCGATGTTTTAGCCTATCAAAACCCCTGAAAAAAGAAAGGTGTCTCAGAATCGGAAAAAAATGGGAAAAACACAAAAGCATTGTACACAATTTAAACCAATTAATGTCGTGTAATTAACAAGGATAAACTGATGTTTTTTAGTGGATGAGTACGGCAGATATCAATGTGTAATCATTTGACAGTGAGGGGAATACGGTTTTATTATGAAAACTTCGAGACCGGAAAGTCTGTTTTCCCCGTGAGGGTTGACGCTAACTTTACATGGATGCTGCCCTCAATAGAAATGAATAGGGGGAAAGACGTAGTATATACACGTTCTCCTGGTGAGACCTCAAATAATCTTCGTAATATCTATTAAACTATAGATCCAACACATCCACTGGACATGGATTCTAAAAGTAGAATACACTTCTCGCTAGAAATCTAATCAAAAAGCATTTTAATGGCCAAACTATCCTACAATTTAGGATTTTCCAGAGAGGGTTATTTGTGAATATACGACCCACCAGAGCGTTTGCAGCCAACGGGAGCACTAGAGGTCGAAAACTTTAAAACGTGATTATAGGTCGTAATAAGCGCTTGAACAATCTACCTATTTGTTCGTAATAAGCGCTTGAACAATCGACCTATTTCGTCGTATGAGTTGGAAG
The DNA here is from genome assembly GCF_000735185.1 of Notothenia coriiceps. Lineage (NCBI taxonomy): Eukaryota > Metazoa > Chordata > Actinopteri > Perciformes > Nototheniidae > Notothenia > Notothenia coriiceps. Next base: position 119,889 of record NW_011357369.1, read on the forward strand.
ACTTGTTGGTGTAAAATAATAATACCAATTTAAATTACAAAGGCGACACATTTGGCAATAGCTAACTAGATAGCTAACATTTGCAAGCTTCCTTGTTAGATGGGTAGCTAAGGTAAGCTAGCTTGCTAGGTAGCTGGATAGCGAACGTTAACTAGCTTGATTCACAAATTGATAGATAGATAGATAGATATAGATAACGTTCACTAGCTAAATAGCACACTGACAGACGGAGTTATTATAAATCGTCCACATGAGCTTTAGTATGAAGTCCGACTGGCCGATATGTTTTTGTTAAATGTGTTGCTCCTCATACCAGGGCCCCTCTACACCACAAGTTACTACTGAGTCATGAAAAAGAAGCTAAAACTTAATTACTGTCACGTTTCATTTTCTCCTAGCTGTTGTTCTTATCAAACCCAACATGCACAGCTGTCCATTGTAGACACACAGGGCTGTGCAGTCAAGAGAAAAAGAAATCCACAGATTTTCAGTCCAACTCTCTTGTTTTCCTTTCAGATAATGTACTTTCTACGGTGTTGACTGAGATTTTCCTCCCTGTCTCTGCGTGCCTCCTGTCTGTCCTTCTCTCCAACACATACACACTCACAGAGTCAACACCACTTGAGCTCACATTCAAACACGCATAATAAGGGTAGTGTGAGTCAGTCTTTGTCTATCGACAACACAAAACAGAATACCAACAGGGCTGACCCAATTTTAGCAAGACCCAGGTACAGCTTGCAATTGCAACCCTGGAGTTATGTATTGTTGCAATTTTATAACAATGTCATTACAAAAAAAAATGCAATGTACAGGTTTTGTGTAGTAAACTGCATGTATGCTCTTTTGTTGTTTTAACTATATCGACTGCCTTAGAATTGAGTGAGCTTGATGTTTGTTTCAAAGTACATTTTATTCCACTGATTAACAACAGTCAAAAGTTGTTTTAACCGTTAGGCTTTTTTATGGTTTGTGCATTGGATTACATTTCTAGTGGCAGAAAACATGAAATCACCCGCACCATCTTCTTATTCTCACCACGTATCGGAGATCACCCTGCAAGGAGAAGAGTTATCAGCACTAGGCAGCTCCAAAGACGGAACTCCAGTCAGCAGCCGCAGCAACTAGAATGTAGCCAGCACAATACGAGCAACGGGAGTCACAGCGGGCTAATAGAGTGCTGGGTCCAACCTTTGCTACTGCAGCAACAGACAGTTTGAGGATCCGATTGGGAGTCTGTATCAGAACCCCTGACTTCACAGCGGGCCCGGCGCCACGAGGGGGCAAAAGGGGGCATTGCCCCCTCAGTTTGAGCATCATTCATCCATCAAAAAGTGCAATAAATGTCACAATTATGAAATAACTTTAAATACATTTTCCCCAATACACTTTACTATGTTTAGATCAGATATGTGGGGAAGACAGTCAAGCAACGTGTAAAAAAGCCTCAACCCCAAGTGAGCTTGTAGTCTTAATGTTAGCGTTTGTGCTACTATAAACACAGTCGGATGGGTGACCCGTTTCGGTGGCTGGTACCCGGTTGAAACTCCCGAAAATGTTCCCGTTTTTGAACGTGAATTAAAAAAAATAGAGCAAGGTGAAATCAAATGTTACATGTCAGTAAAAACAGAGTAACAGTGTTGTACCTGTTTGTGTTAGCGTATTTCTTCTTCTACTACTTCTTCTTCTTCTTCTTTTGTCTTTAATGGTGAATCGCTTCCACTTGGAGCATATATCGCCACCTACTGTTGATTTATTAAATGTTCATATTAAATCCTTGTCCTCAGACCAGTGTTTTTGAGGAACTTGAAGATCAGCTTGTTTACTTCATTTCTTGATTTACTTTCGTATATTGACTTGAAATCCATGTTGTTTGACATCAACAAAAAATAAGACAGACAACTACAGATATCACCACACGTGAGGTTACTTTTATTATTTAGGGCTGTAATGATCAGAATAATAATATGTTATGTTTTATATCAAATCATATTGGTACAATGAGCGCTCTCGATCTCTTTCTCNGAGATGTCACATGTCAACATCGAAGAAGGGGGGCCAGAGATAAGGACAATCCACCCAAATGGCCCCAGAAGAGGTTCTTTTTGCTAAGTCTGTCTAAAAAGATCAAATATCACTTGTTTTGCATCAATCTTGATACAGGGTACTTATTATATGTTGTACTTTGGATTCCTAAAGCTTTTAGTCTACTAACCCATCATCCAAGGTTAGTTTTCACTATAAGTACAAAATATGTTTTGGACGGACACTATAATTTACAGTTTTTTACCATGTTCAATCTGAATTTTCTTTAAAATAAAAAACATCTATATTGATTCTGACTTTTCTACATCCAACTCACAGGTTTATCATTACTTTGGGAAAAAAGATTATTCATTTAACCGTTTTAGAAGAGAAGATAATGGTCATTTGTTCTGGGAATGTCATTTTTGAGCCTGAAACCTAAAAAACAGGCTTGGGGCTTAAGATTAATGGATTGTTCAGCATTGCTTTTTCATATATAGGTCTTAATCTTTCCCAATATTACTTACTATTTCACTTTTAGTCTGGAACACAAATATTTTCATGAAATGTGATTCACTCGTGCCCTGGAGAATACAATGTAAGTTCTTCTTGGTCTGTTTGTGGCTTTTTGACCAGCAACACTTTTAAAGTACATTTTTGACTGAAATAAATCTACTAAAACATATTGGTAAAATCCAATTCTGTAACAAACAAAACTAATTAACGTAAGGCTATTTTCAGATTGAACGCCATTGGTTTCTCATATGCCACAGGACGAAAAGACAATTTATTATGTCTATTCTGATGGCTTTTTCTAGGCCACTGACTCTCTTCATAAATATTTCTTACCCAGCCAAATTAATATCAAGTCACCCTGCTGTAAACAAATGCTTCCTATCTCACTCAGTAATTATTATTTTCGTCCTGCTGTCCTTTTTGCATGAAGAACGCAGCTACATGACAACAATGGAAATGTAAATTAAGGCCAATCTTTATTTATTCTAGCCTGTGACAAAGAGGTCAGCAGAGGGTCAAAACACTTTAATTGACTTGGGTTAAACACTGTAATGTGATTTCTTGATGTACATTTAGGTTTTTAAGAAGTTGATTTGTTGTAAATGTAACTTGTTGAAATTCTTGTCAGATATGGTTTCCACTATGAGAGAAATTCTGAGGCAAGGCATGTCTGTGAATCTCTACATGTTCCACGGAGGCTCCAGTTTTGGCTTCATGAGCGGAGCACTGGCTGATCCTTCCTACAAAGCTTTGGTCCCCAGCTACGGTTGGTTATATTCTGCCCTTTCACAAACAAAGTAGTTTTGTCTCTGATGCAAATTTACAAGGATTTTATTATAATGATGAAGCACTTCCATGTCAGGATTTAAAGAAATGATCCTTGTCTTCAGAACAGCATTGACCTTAACGCCCAGCAGGTGGCAGCAGATGATAGTTTATCTATGTTAAATCATGATGTTTTTCAGATTATGACGCTCCCTTGTCTGAAGCGGGGGAGTACACTCCAAAATACCATCTCCTCAGGGATCTACTTTCCAGATACAACAGTAAGATAAACACTACATTTAATGAAGAATGTGATTACATTCCATGACATACATCTTTGCCTGATGTTATATAGTGCAGGCAAGAGATGCACATAAAGGACAAACAGTATGATGAGATGATAATACCAGCTCTCAAACACAAAAATAAAAAGGATAAAAAACTGAGGTTATAGGATCCCTTTTACATTTTAAATAACTAGTTAGACAGTCCGATATACCCAAAGCGAGCTTTCTGTGTCTTGGTTTGCACCATATACCAAAGCAAATCCCCTGTATGTGTAATTATTTTTTTATTTTTCTGATATTACACGACATACAGATAATATTTATTGTTCCATAATCCCATTCTCCGATAGAGCTAATTTTATTGCATTTTTAGCATTTTGATTTACCTTAGTAAATACAGCATTTTACCCAATGGTATAATTGTATTTGTATCCGTGTACTATGTTTTTCAATATTAAGTGGCTTTATCCAGTTTTAGATATTGGTCCATAAGCTTTTAACACATATATCAGAAAAACAAATGTTCACCCTCTTCTTCGTTACACAATCCACATAATGATCATTTTCAATGTTTAAGATGTTGTTTTGTAGCAGTTATCTCGTAAAATATCTTCTTATCTAAAGTAGGCTTAAAGAGCCAGTGACAGCCTCCCAACAACTGTTGTGCAATGAAATATTGGGCTACTAGTAATCTCGAACCGTCAGCTTAAAAAAGAAGGTGCGAAACCGTTCCGATAAATATCAATAATTTCGAACATTGCCAGGAAATTCCCTCAACTCATTTTGAAGTTTTGGGGGAAGCTGGAAGTGACGTCAATGCGGGAATGCTTCACTGTGCGGCGAGAGAGCCAAACAAGGACAAAGTGTGTTGTCATGCGTAGAAATGGTGAATTACTGAGTTTAGGCACATCAATAACGTTTTAATGAAGTTGACGACAGTATATTCATATTTGTCAGTGCTTTCATGTCAATTCGGCGAACATAAACATAAATGATCGTGGTGAAGATGATTAAATTAGGATTAAAAATCGGTAGTGAGAGCTGCTGAATTTCCTCCCGTCGGATGTGATATAAAAACAAACCGATTATTTTTGTAGTTGTAAACTCAAGTGGGTGAAACTACATTTATTAATGCGTTCATGTCAATTCGGCGAATATATGATACATTAAATGATCGTGAGGATGATGATTTAAAAATTGTTTGTTTGAGCCGGTTTGCATTTCCTGATGAAAAAACAAACCGATGCTTTTTGTAGTTGGAGTACACCAACGTGGATTAAACGTGTGTTTTTTTTTACCACAATGTTGGGGAAATTAATGGATAAAATGCACGGATTATGATTTATGATTATTATTAATATTATTATTCCCACTCCGATCGGGACACTAGGTCCACCGTTTCCCCGCAGCGAGGCTCCCCCCGTTGACAGTTTACGTGGGCTGGGTGCATTGGCGGACTGGCCATCGGGACGAATACCGATGGGCCGGTACCGAAGTGGGCCGGTCGGATAAGTCACTAGCACATCCCCCACTCCCCCCGTTGACAATTTACTAGCGGTACCGAAGTGGGCCGATCGAGAGTCCCGGGATGATTTTTAGTCCCAGTCCGCCACTGGCTACATGACCGTATTATGACTCGGAGTTCGTTTAATCCGATTCAGACTCAAGAGGCATATGGTTCGAATCTGTAGGGCATATAGCTAATATCGTCTACGATGTCATGACTATCACTTTCCGATCCTTCAGCCTCATATGAGCTCTCAGACACGTTCAAAATTAAACTGTCATCGCTGTCTGAGCTTGCTGCTGTGTGCGCCATCGTGCGTTTGCATGCAGAGGCTGGGATCCGGAACAGTGCAGCTGGAGCTCTTGGCCCGCAATTACGTTACACATAATTTGGCGGGATTTAAAGAATCCCCGAGAAGATCCAGAATATGGTCAACATTTAAGGGGAGATTAATGGTTGTCAAAGTACAAATATCCCAAATCAGTTCAGTAACGGTTTCAAGGGGACAATATTTACTAAAATTGATGGGTTTGGATGATGGGGGAAACCACAGGCTCTTTAATTTATTGTTTTAATGTTGTCTTTGACCTTGTTGTACAGGAGGAGATAGTTTACCTGACATGACAGCCCTGCATTACAGGGAGGCTTATGAACCAGCCATCATGTACCAGCACCTGTCATTATGGGATGCTTTGAGCTTCACTGAGGGAGTATGTTTTATGTAAGATAAGTTGTATATATGTGTAATGAAAAAAATATTCTTTTGAATCCTTGGTAATTTATTTTCTTCAAATGTTTGCAGCCATTTAAATCACCCAAACCTGTGAGCATGGAGAATCTACCTGTGAACAATGGGAACGGACAGTCCTACGGATACACGCTGTATGAAACTACAATCACCAGCGGAGGGTTGTTGAAGTCTGGGGATAACGTCCGAGACCGAGCGCTAGTGAGTCTTTATTGTACGTTATAGAATGGACTCACTCACCAATGCAGATGCAGGAGAGGTTTGACCTTTTGGGGGAAGATGCTCTCTTACCACAATTCAGAACATAAATACTTTCAAATGTACAAAATATATGAAGCGAAAGCCAGGGTGGGTTACCGGGCTATCAGGCTATCCGTGTTGTTGGCATGCCCATTGTACACATTTTAGGACATAAAGCATATAGAAGATAATTGAAAAGTCGTGAAATCCGGTAAGCCTTCAGCCACCTTTGATGTATTTCTGATGATGTATTAAGTGTCTATGGTTATGAATTATAATATAATTTAATCAACATCTATATTCTTCTCCCTAGGTGTTCGTAGACAGAAGCTACATCGGCCTTTTCAAGCGCCAGAACCTGGAGCTTGCAGTTCCTGGTGGTAAGGTATGGCTTCAAGTTTTACCATGAAGGCCAAATGTCTATTATCTAATCTACAACTCATTCATAGTAATTGATTGGAAGGATTCTGAAGTGTCGGCATCTTGACTGGTAAACGTTTTAAAAGAAAAACAAAACACAATCCATCCTTACAGGGACGACGCACCTTAAGTTTGCTGGTGGAGAACTGTGGAAGAGTCCATCAGGGAAGGGACCTTGACAAACAACATAAAGGTGATCTACAGACAATATGCAGTGCATTGCCATGCCTGCTGTTAAATCACTCAAGCACTCAGCAGGTATTGTAAAAGCTTATTTTGATTTATGTTCTTGCAGGCCTTGTGGGAGACATTTTATTAAACAACATCCCCTTGCGGGATTTTACGATTTACAGCCTGGATATGAAACCTGGCTTTATTGATAGGTTTGTACGCTTTATTTAAATGAAAGGATTTCTCTTTCATTATGCTGTAATACTGTGTTTAAATGGAAACCTTTTTTTCAGTCTCTATCAGGCACCTTGGAAATCCCTCCCTGAAACTCCTAGCTTCCCTGGATTTTTCATGGGAAGGCTGTTTGCATACGGGTATCCGAGTGACACGTTTGTGAAGCTGCCAGTAAGTTAAATTAAACTCATAGTTGTATGCCACGTAAAAGTTTTAGTGTGTTTTTTAAAAGAAATACTTCATGATTGCATTGTGAAACCATGTCTTTGGCTCCACAGGCCTGGGAGAAAGGCGCAGTGTTTATCAACGGTATTAATCTGGGTCGCTACTGGTCGATTGGCCCCCAGCAGGCTCTCTACCTCCCCGGCCCCTTTATCAATAGTGGAATCAACCAGGTACAAATGTTAACAAAACAGCATTTGTTAAATGAATAGCTTCAGACTTCTCAAAATACACTTCATTCTCATTGTCATTGTAATGGTAGATTCATTTGACCCCAGCTAGTCAGTCATGTTTCAAAGCTCTAACTCTCTTCTCTGTCTCTCTTTTTTGTTTGAATCATAAGGTCATAGTGTTTGAAGAGCAGGAGGGTGACTTTAAGGTCCTCTTTGAGGATACACCTGATCTTGGAATGGCAGCAGAAATCCAGTGAATGTTCTTTTTAGATCAGCTTGAAATTTGCAGTTCAGAACAATTTTTTTTTTTTTAATGTGCACATATGTAAAGATTGGGGTGTTCAAATGTGAGTATTGTGTAGCTATGTACATAGAATACTTTTAGTGCAAGTGGTTTTTAACACAGAGAAGAAGTATATTCTCTTGCCAACGGCGTCCAAATTGTTTAAAAGAGTAATACGTTCTGCTGGGGATGGAAGTTATATTTGATGTTTATAGTAAATATGTATGGCTTAACATTTATTGCATTACAAAGACAAAGTTAATGTGAACAGCTTTAATATGAAACACAAGTTGTATTGCAGCAACATAAGTAATTTATCATTGAGTGAACATTGTCTTTGAATGCCTGACACATGAAGAACTGACCAGACTCCTAACAGTCCCATAGTCTAAATAACATTTGTACGTTGTGCCAGTGCAAGTCAGTGGGGTATGAAATCATCCTGAATCCCCCCATCAGTTGGTCATTCATGGTGGGAATAATTGTGATTGTTTAATGTGGCAATTTGAAAGGATGCACGTCCAGTGTTCAGAGTAATGGCTTCATATTCCATGGACTCGCACATGCATAACTGATGAATAATACGTGAATGTACCAGTTACTATCGAACAATAAATAATTCTTCTGAGAATCCTTTTGTTCGATCAGTGGGCCCTTAACAAGCTGACGAAGATGGAAAGTAGGGATATTACATCTTCTCTATATATAAGTAGACCTCAGTTTTACAGAATATCATAAATAAAATAATCTTAAGTAAATGACTAAGAGAAGACTATTATACAGTTCACTGAAACGTTTACTTTTTTTTTATAAAATGTATTATGTCAAAATATTTCACATAACTGTATTATGTTAGTTAAAAGCAATACTATTAACTTTAAATGAATAATAGGTTCAACTTAATATTACTGCTTTTAACTAACCTCATAGAGTTATGTGAAATGTGTTGACATAATATATTTAATTTAAGTCAACGTTTCAGTTTTTTCAGTGTAATAAATCATTGCTCCGTGTTCTCAAGTGCATGTGTTTCTGTGACAGCTGGGCATACGCAAATGTATGTTAAGGTGTAACAGGACTCTTAATTAGTGCTGGGTTCAGGGTGCTATCTTAATAGCTCAGTGTTGTACAGTATAGTGGGGAGGGCTCAGATCCCCTCAGTGCAGTCTGTCAGTCAGAGCTGACTCACTTTATACAAGGGCCCCTTGTGTTCCGCTGTGCAGCCCTGTGCCAGACAGCCAGCTCGCTTCAGAACAAAAGGGCCCTATTTAATGCTGATTGGATGCTCGGCTGGTGTTGTTTGCACTCACAGGGCTCTTTATTGCTTGCCGTGCCGTCCCTTCCTGCAGTTTGAATCATGTAATATCCTTTCTTTTAGCTCTCAGATGAGACCTCAGTGGGCAAGCTTCTTTTGTCGACTCCTTTTAGTGTCTCATCATCCATCGCTCTGAGCAGGCTTGTTCTGTGCAGTTGTGCTTACTGTAGTCTGTTTAAGCATGATGCTTGTGCTGCCTCCTTGGATGGATAGGTATGCATTCATTGCTGAAGTACAGCTACTATGCTTTGATAATGTCTTTGACCCTAGCTAATCCAATGAATAATTGCTCCTGAAAGCACAGACAAAGCACAAACATATATGTTAAAAGCATTACTTTAAAAGTATACAGCAAAGCTTTCGTGCCTAAGTGAAGCCCTTATGAGCTAAATGCTTACTTTGGCATGCTAACATGCTCACAATGACAGTGCTAACACGCTGATGCTTAACAGGCATAATGTTTACCTTGTTCATCATCTTAGTAACTAGCACTTTTACATGTAACATTTGCTAAATAGCACTAATTACAAGAAACAGCCGAGGCTGATGATGATGTCATCAGTTTTGCAGGTATTCTGGCATAAACCAACATTTTTGGGGAGACATTTCAAATGTAAAACCTTTTATTGACCTGTCTATGGTGCTAAGTGGAAAGTGGTTGGATTTTAATATTCATTTGGGTTTATTCTATGGGCGCCATTTGAAATATGTATTATATTCAGTAGATATGGATACATTTAATTATTCACTCATAAAAATAAATAAAAGCTCATGAAAGCGATTAATTAAATGTCAAGGGATTCATCCTCTGGGGACAGTGAATATTATGTGTAAACCTGCTGTGTAAGCCATAATAGTGGTTTAGATATATTAGTTTGGCCTAACATTACCATCCCAAAGTCACACTGTTAGTTTTGCTAAAAACATTACTACTTGATAACGAATCATAAAAAAACAGCATGAGACAAACCTTTAAATACAGACAGATATTTCAAGTAAGGTCCTCATCTCAGGTGCAAATATGCTCTCCTTTGGCCCATCCCCAAACATGAAAATTGTGTGGGAGTGCAGTAATTTGCATTTTTTAAATCTCTGCTATTACCTGTGTGATGTGAAGTATGTCATATCTCCACATCAGAGTCTGTAAATCCCTTCTTGCCCTCATTTACCAGCACAGGCTTCTCTGTCCGTGTGTGCCAGACTAATACCTGCGGCAAGAATAAAGTGATGGAGACAAGCAGGAGTAGAGCCAAAAATGAACTTTTATCCCAACATTTCGTCTTGTGCAGTTTCAATATACTACATCATGCTGGCTACACAATATCTAGAGGCAGAATATAGTATTTTGAGCGATAATTGAATAAGAATTGGCTTTAAGATGACTGTGTGCTTTAAATTGTTATGAAAGCCAGGGTTCTCAAGAAACATCGCCTTACATTAGCAGCATTTACAGAAGAAGTATGTTTTATTGCTAATTCAAAGTTATTATAAGTCATTTTATTGAAGCAGAGAGCCTCCTTTTCTTACCTTGGTGCAGTTAGCAGCTTTAGGCTCCAAATCGCTGAGAATAACCAGCTCTTTCAATAAACTGCTCTCTTGATAACCACCTTTCACCCCTCGTAACTTGAAAAAAGCCTGAGGATTGGACAGAATGAGGCGCAGGTTTACTGCAAACCCAGCCATGTCGATGGCGAAGGGTCGGTGGGGGTCAAATACCGTCTTCCAGCCGTACACCTTGCCCAGGGTGTTTACTTTAGGAGACTCGTATCTCAAGCCCCCCACAAAGGCCACCGGCCACACCGACACCTTTTTGGTATAACGCATCTGGTAATTGGAAAACAAAAGCAGAGATCTCTCATGAGCAATTTAAACATTTCAAAATGTACATTCATCTAAAGACATAACACAGGTAAAAACATCTGGGAAAGGGTCGGGTTTCGGGAGCTCACAGTTCCTCATACTTGTACAGAAACTATTTATAAATGTACAAACCACAGACTGTCATTGGCATGGTGAATTAATTAAGGCTAGCATGAGCCATTCAATCTCCATTCAAAATCACGCATTCTAAAACTTGTTTGCCAGCCGTCTTGGGTTTACACTCGTCAAAGCATTCATTCATTGTTTTTACCTATCAGTCAGTAGCTATTTGGCATAACTTTGACGAACGGCAAAGTATGTTTATTTTTTTGTAGGTGGTATCTACATAGAGCCCCTTTAAACACAAATGTCAAACTTGCTTCGTGTCCAGTGTGAACACACCTGCAGAGAGAAATTCAGCTCTAAGAATGTTGCTCTGCTTTACCTCCTCAAACAGCTCCAGGCTGTAGGTGTTGTCATCATCTGCAAAGTACACCACCCCGGTCTGGATGCTGTTTTCACTGAAGGTCTCCCTGAGCCAGCGCACGGCCAGGTTCCTCTGTATGGTCCCCCGAGGTATTCTGGGGTCCTTAGTGTCCCCTCGTACCTTATAGTTTCTCGGTGTCTCCACGTTGAGGTGTGTGTAGTTGAGTCCAGTCTCTTGGAGGAGATTGCTGACTAGAGTGGTCCTCCTCTGAGAGTCCTCCACCAGGATCCAGTGCAGGTTGGGGACGTGCAGCAAAGTGTTGGCCAGGCGCGTCAGCTCGGCCTTCTGCACCGAGCGGCTGTAGGTTGGGGTGATGATGTGGATAGTGGGCAGGATGTCGGACCATGGTGGAGGCCGGCTGTAGACAAACTCGGTGCGCTCCACCTCCACCATGTCCCGGTTCTGATGTGAGCACGACTCCTTGAAAGCAAAAGTATTCCTGGAGTTTGAGCGACCAAGTCGTCTGTCATCTGCGGAAAATAAATGATTACAGTGAGGCTCTGTGTCAAACCCTGACACCATGTAGCTATTGTATATTCAGATTAATGTTTCTTCTTGACAATTTGTTGTTATAAAAAAAAGTGTGGACTGTCTTTAACAGAGGTGGGAGAAGTACTCAGATCTTGTACTTCAGTAGAAGTACCAGTGTAGGAATAATCTTAAAGTCTGTACAAATCTGGATGGGAACTTGTGCTACATGAAGCTAATGCATATATATGATATATAGGTTTGCTCTTGACAATTTGTTTTCCTAAATGAAAAAGTGTGACTAAACTGTAGACAATTCGATGCTGAACCATTTTTAAACAGACCCAATTCTCTGTGCGTTACATCCTTGGTTCATCAACACATTACCTTTTTATCTTGAGTTAGAACACAGTTATAGAAGCACCTTACTGCCTTTGTGTACGGCTATGAAAAATATGAATGGGAATTTTTTTTACAATATTACTCTGAACTTTTTACACTTACCTTTGCGAGTAGAAAGCAGAGGAGTGACGGTGTTCTGGTGCCAAACCGTGATGAGCAGTGTCCAAGGCAACACGATCAACACAAAGGCGACGATGTCTCGTCTCTTCGGCATCTCCGGGGTCAGAACTGAGTCATGTCACTACCTGCAGGGCAGTGTACGGTTAGATACAAAAATCTATTCAGTCATCCTTAAAGAAAACATTGAAAGCTTTTATATTTATATGTAGCCTTCGGTCTTAGCCTGTGAATAGTTGCAGGTTCACTGAGTTTCCCCATCTAATGGCCCATCACTAAGTGAATTACATTTGGAATCCCTTATATGGCCCTTTTTTGAACATCAACTAACTTTGGTTGCAAGGCACAAACTACAAGGGAAGAGACTTTGTGTTAGAGTCTCAGCCTGCTGAAGCTGCTGCACAACAGAAACTGGGTCAGAAAATGCTCAAAGCTTTCTTTTTGTCTCATTTGAAAGCATACTGGTGTTTTACAGAGAATATTTGATCTACAGTGGATCATGCCCTCTTCTGGCAGTTACCAATTGACAGATCTGATTCTGGTCTACTGCATTCAGAGTGGAATTGCCATTTCATTATAAAGGGAAATGTGTTTTTAACTGTCCATATGATAATAAACAAGATAGTAAATCATTTAGGATAAAAGCACTAAGTGTCATTCATATTATCTTACCTGTTTTTATAGCTAACACACATGGTGGTTTGGTCGATTATCCCTGCAGAGAGAGAACACACACACATTAGAATCTATAGCACCCTGTCTTGATATACATTTCTTTTTACAATCTTTTGAAGTTGTTCGATCTTTGTTTAGGAATTTTGGAAGGAGCTTATCACGGATATTGATTGGTAGTTACAGTCATAGCACTGAATGTGTGAACTAAAGACTCTTTCTTGTCCATGACAGGTGTGATGACATGGTTATGACATGGTCACACTTCTTTAAAGTCATTGTGGTGGTGTTCTAAAAGTTACCCTTTAGATTAAGGAATTAAATCCTGTCATGGAAAAATTGTGTTTTGTATTTATGGGCTCTTAATTATGCTATACGTTTTTTATTACTCAAATAAAGTAGCTGTATTCTGCAGAGAGTTTTGCAATTCTTGTTTTTCTCTTGATATTCATCTGATTTCATGGTCTCCAGGGTCCAAGCAGGATAATATTTTCAAAAATGTTAACCCACCTTTTGTATAAAGGCTCTATTGTGAAGTAAGATTAAGGTACACATTTAAAAGGATTTTAAAACAAAGCAGGGGACAGAAATACATGCATGTAGGATGTATCTTAAATGGGCTTATTCTGCCCAATTAAGTCACAGGTAAGGTAACTCCAACTGCAGACACAGGAAATGGTTTTGGGTCTTCACACACATAGAGGACAATGAGAATGGGAGATCAGTGGCTCAGCAACTACAAACCAAAACTTTAATCAAACAGTGACCACAAACAAAGATGGAAGCAAAAGTGAAAAGAGGTCTGAGGAGAAAAGAAGGAGGGATTGACTACATTTGGGGCTGTTTTCAAATAATCCCCATATAAATGATTCATCATGAGTATGATAGAAAGTAGAAAGTCGTTTGGGAAAAATAGAAGGTTATTGGAGAAGTCATGCTTGCAATTCAATTTTGTGACACAGCTAGCCATTGTTTGCACTGTCATTGCTGGAAAAAACTGCAAAAACACTTATGTCATGATTTGGCTCCTCTCTGGCTTTAGTATTTGCAAGTTGAACCAAGTCTGAACCAACACTAGTTTTAGTGACCAGACTAATAGGTTATAAAGCCATCTAAAACAGAGCCAGAATATCCAACACAGTTAGCACAATCTCATACAGGACTTTATCCATTGTCTTTATTCTTATAAGGTCAAGGGAGCAGGTGGAGGGTTTTAGTTGCATGTCCACGTTCCTGAGCAGTCTTTAATAACAGCAGCAAAATAATTTCAGACTATCAGACGGGAAGTATCCAAAGAGAGGAGCTTGCCCACATTCTGCAAAACGTAGTTTAGATCTAATCTGATGTTTATTAACTTGTTTCTGAAATATACTTCTAATTCTTCGCATTAAATGTTGGTGTGATGAAGGGCTGACTTGTTTGGGCTGAACTGGCAATAGTTGAAAAAAAGCATTCTGGAATTATTTTGATTTGAATAAATAGCCTTGAAAAATGGAAGTGTCATGAAGTTGCAGTTACGTTTTTCGCCATTGGTACTTAGCCTTTCTAAATTTGACTTGCGTCACAGCAGCTCCATGTCCAACATCAACAGACAAATATCCAGACATAATACATGAAACACAAACAACAAACATTTAACATAACAGCACAATCAGTGAGAGAAAACATGCTCAAAGAGCCTTCAGCGTGCATTTGATCTGGGATTTAGCTCTGTGTTTACTGTGAGGATTGACTGATGCACAAAGGAGTGCTTCAGTCTGACCTTATTGAATCGTGGGACCCTATATCTCCGATTAGATGGTAGCAGTTCATATTCACTGTTCAGAACCAACACATCCTCACTCCCAGGTGGGCCTATGTTGACGTTATGTCAAGTCCCCTGTGTCGGCTTTTTCCAACGCAAGGGGGCGGCCCTTAGCGTACATTTTCAACTTTCCGGGATGTCCATAGGCTTCTATATAGCTCCCTAAACGTATGTTGTAGACTTGAGATCGCGAGCGAATGCTACCCGCAGATCCATTCTCACAGCGTTTATCAACCTTTTTCTTACTCAATATCAAGCCACACTTATTGTTTTTACTTCTTTATTTTAATTGAATAATGTAGGACTTTTGTTGCGGTCAGTTATGGGGAGAGTAGGGGCTCAGAATACTGAAATCTGTAT
>NW_011357369.1:136220-143314 GCF_000735185.1 Notothenia coriiceps
TATTTATATATATATATATTATTTATATTATATTATATATATTATATTTATATTTATTATTTAATTATTTATTAATGCTGCCCATTATGGGCACAAGCAATTTTCACCCATTTATTAATTATATGTTTTAAATGTGAGTGTTTCCTATCCCCTAAACCTCCAGGGATGTACACAGTTTAATACTGGCAACTTCTTATTATGGGAAATATGAAAACGTCTTTTAAAACTACAATTCCCAGCAGAGACGTGCCATAGAACATGTTGCGAAACACACAATAGTGTGTAGTTACTACACAGTTACTACATTTGTAGTTCTGGGGACGGGGTGGACGAGGGGGTGGACCCGTTCAAATCCAGTTTTGGGCAGTCTGCCGTGGTTCCATCCCATTTCAAAGTGTTGTTCGACGCTCGGCGTAACCCTCGGCGCACACTCAAACATCCAATCACAGAGCTTGAGGACTATCACGGGGTTTGTAAGCGAAGCAGAGAGAATACTTACTTCCGGGTGTAAAATTCTCTAAAGCAACTACTATGAGCTGCTCCGACCCTCGGTCCTGACGGACTCCAACTTGTGTTTATTAATCAAACAAATAAATAAACAAAAGGATAATTATGTGTTGGTGTTGAGTGAATGGAGAATTGCACAGGGGAAAATAACGTATCTATGCCACAGTTTTAGATGCAGATTTTGTTAAACTGATACGTTTGCGCTGTGGACCAACACTATAGAGTGGCGAAGTCCCTCCCCTTCCGGGGGAGCTCCATGGGACATTATTTCGAGAAAATTATGTATTGAAGTCAAAGGAGAGAGAAAGATTATCTTTCGATCTGTTTGAATTGTGCCACGAATTACACATACGATGTTTGTCAATTTAAAAGATAATTTTGCAAGTCAAAAAATTGGCGATCCCCGATGCTAGCGTTAGCATTTCTCCCCCGGGCTTAAATTGTGTATTGTAGTGCCGAGAGATAGGGAGTCAGAGGCGGTGCAATGATGGTGTAAAAGGGGACACTACAATACACAATTTAAGCCCGGGGGAGAAATGCTAACGCTAGCATCGNGTGCTAAGGGTGTTAGCATTTTTTCGCTCAGGGCTAATTCACAGCCTTTGTTATTACCCCTATGTTTCGTTTTGCTAAAAATGGTTAATATTGTCTGATAGCTGAGTTTATTCCCGTTAAGTGGGTATGACACATTCATAGGTTTTTAAATGTTAAGAAGCCCTCAGACGCTGTTTCTTGCAGATGTTGCGATTTTCCCCCCGCCTGCGGGGGGATGGGGCTTAACAGGTTCATGGGCTGAGACAAGATCAGCTATCATGGTGGGCAGGTTCACTAAAAAAAATTAAACATCCCCTTAAATTAAATGTGTTATGTCAACACATTTCACATAACTGTTTTAGGTTAAGTTGAACCTATTTAAACCCATTATAATTGCTTTCAACTAACCTAATACAGTTATGTGAAATCTGTTGACATAACACATTTAATTAAAGTGAATGTTTCAGTTATTCAGTGTAGGGAAGCATATTTATTGCTCTTTTTCTGTCTCTCTCCTACTCACACCTCTGCAAGAATCAGATCATTATTAGCATTGATACAATATAATGGCAGACCCTTTGCATTCATGTGTTGTAAGGGGAAAGGCTGGCAAAGGAAGGAGTGATGGAGAAATAAAGAGCGAGGGGAGCAGAACAGAGGAAGGGAGGGTACAATGCCACTGAGCTGCTTCTTTCACATCTCTGTCTGCGAGCACTAGAAAACAGCCTGAGGTCGGAAGCACATTCCCAACATGCACACCTGTAAGCCGTGTCCTTCATTCAGGGTTTTACACGTGTGAATGGCAGTGACACCGATGAGACGTAAACGGCAGCAGAGAGGGCTTAAATCTTGTCTGGATGAAATCATTTGAGCTCGGAGGCAGGAGAGGAATATTCGACATGGAGAGAAGTGGATGCTGAGCTACAGTTAAGGTCTGGAGCTTTCCTTTCTTCGATCTGTCTTTGATGCTTTCTCTTTATGGATATTTAGCTGGGTCTACTATCATTGTGTGGGTTGAACCAGACAAGCTACAACAGATAGGAACTGATCAGCTTGAATTACAGACAAGTTTTGTTGTTCACAATGTAGCAATATCAGGAAAAATGGCTGCCCTCCAGTAAACATAATTGTGAGTTTAATGAAAAAAACTGTATTACTACGACTCGACCAAATACTTTACACATTGTACAAGAGTCAGCCATGTGTGTTCTAGAAACAGATAAGCACAACCAAAATTAAAAACGTCTTATTTCTGAATTTACAGAGTGACGCGACTTAAATGTCTGTTCTTCAACACTTTAAATGGTTCTTGCTGGTATAGTTAGTTCTAGAATTAATATCTGACAAACAATGCCTATTTTTATTGTGCATAAGTTCAGGACATTCAACAGCAAACCATTACACTTTAAACAAGCTCTGAAGGCTTGCTTTAAACAAGCTGAGCTCTTGATCACATCATGTACTGAGTCAGATTGTGTGAGGGTGTTGTTTTGGCCACTTGAAAGCTGATTCAGAACAAAGGCAAAGTTTTACTTCAAACTGAGGGATCCCTGCATAAGCAGATCAATACACAGAGAAAGGCCTACCAAGCAGGATGCTGACTCTTCTGAAGTTCCTACTGAACCGTCAACCCAGTCTCACGGCATTTCGTGTTATAGTCACAAACATTAATCTATTGATTCTTGTTCACCAACACGATTTTCCCCTTTTTTTCGTGTCACACAGAACGATTTTCAAAGCAATGTATTTCTATTGGTAGTATGTTTCGTGCCTGCACCACGTCTTTTTGTCCGGTCGCGTCTTGGTAGACCAGAAGCTGTGTGGTTCATAAAAACATCTTCTTACTCAATATCAAGCCACGATTATTGTTTTTATTTTAAACCGTATAATGTCAGACTTTATTTGCCGTCCGCGAGGAAAATAAATGGGGCTCAGAGCCTCAGAATACTGAAATCTGCATTTTTTTAAATCTTTTTTTCCTTCTAATTTGTTATTACTTTCTAAATAACACACTGTCATTTACTCACCAATAACACACAATTATCCTTGTTTTTATTTATTTATTTAATTCTATAATCTCTGGCTTTTTGGCCGTCCGTCAGGAACTGAATTTCAAAATAAAGTCACCGGAAACAGACGTAGGCCTATATGGGACATTTCGAACATCATTGCGATACACACCCACTGAACTGAACTGGTCAGCAGTCTTCCCCATGATTGTGAAGCCGACTGAACCTCATTGAGAGACTATTTAAAGGCTCAGGAAATCTTCGCAGGTGTCTTGAGTTCATTAGCTGATTAGAGTGTGACACCGTGAGTCTACAATATTGAACTTTTTCACAATATTCAAATGTTCTGAGATACCGATTTTGGGGTTTTCATTAGCTGTAAGCCGTAATATTCAAGATTAAAACAAATGAAGCCTTGAAATATTTAACTTTGTGTGTAATGAATCCATATAATATATGAGTTTCCCTTTTTTAATTGAATTAATGAAATAAATTAACTTTTCCACAGTATTCTAATTTATTGAGATGAACCTGAACAGTTAATTTAATGTGACACAAATAACACAGAAGAGCTAAATATGTTATATTATCAAAGTGTTCTTTAACTGTTCAGATGCGGAGACTCCATCTTGAATGATGATCCAGGGTATGGTGAGGTGTCTCCCAGTTTCCAAGTAGGAAGTCCAACCTCAGGGGGCATTCCAGTTGAAATGTCCAACTGGAAACTCAGATACTCCACTCCACGTCCCAGTACAAATGGACCACACCATTAATGCTAACTTGGCTGTGTTTTCTTTGCAATGCCTAGCTAAGAGTGGTGGTAGATGTAATGTTTTCATCGTATCATAGCATATCAGGCAAAGTTCTTACAGTAGCAGTAGCAGCTGCCACTCAATTACCATCAATCCACCTCATATTTATTTAGCTCATGAGTTGACCAACCCTAATGTCTAATATTACACTAACATTTGTGCTGAAATACTCCATTACAACAACTAGTACATCATTGAGAATATTACTTAAGTTAAAGTATTGTGGACAGTACAGGAAAATGTACTCAATTTTTTTTAAAGAAATACAAAAATATAAAAACATTTAAAAAGGACAAGCAGCACTTTCTCACTTTTGAGTAACTGAAACCGTGAACTGTTGCTCAACAAAAAACAACATAAACAATTAGCATTTTTTGTCAACCCACTTTTTGGGTGAGATGGGTTTCCCCCCTTAGCTGCACGGCCTCAGCAATATAAATCTGAATGTAGCATTACAAATGTGATTTACTGCAATAATAAATCATGTCTGATATGGGAATAATCTATTTGCTACCCTCAGAAAGCTTCATGCTGGTGAATGAAAATACTATTCTCAAATTGTAATACAGTAGGCTAGATTTTAAAGCTTAAATGGTTGTAGACACCAAGCCAAACCACCTGCTCACTTACGCGTGCACTGTCACATTACACCTATCCTCTTAAATCAATGATGCAGCCTGATGCTTTTACAGTGCTCTCCGTCATCGCTACCTGTTGAGTTTTTTAGATTAGAGGAATATTTTTCCCTATTCCATTATTAGAATTTTCAAGCACAGGGCTCCATTGAAAGTGGACTTCCTTTCAGATGCAAGGACATTAAAGTAAAATGAATAGAAATGCCCTCAGTGTTGGACTGGTGAACCATGTGTCTATAGCTGCTTGTGCCTCAGATAAACCGCACCCATGTTCTGCATGACTACATTTTTCAGATCCTGCTTCATGTACAATAAGGATTTCATTTGTGCGACTGACATTTTTATGTGATTTATTTCATTGTCCTGAGTCCTCTGGCCGCGGCTGCCCCCCCCCTTTCCACCACCCATCCCCTTGCCATCAGCTTTGACAATCCCAGCCTTTGTTTTTGCAATGAGAAGCAGCATTCTTCCAGAGGGGTGACCTCCTGTGTCTCTTCAGGGGCTGGCACTGAGGACGCGACCCTCCCCGAGGATTGGATGGCATCAACCGGATGCTGTGCACGAAGTCCACGAGCTGTCACCCCAACTCTGGTGCTCATATGTGCACCAAACACTGTCCTGTCCCAAGGAAAAGCACTTGATGGATCGCTCTGTTCCTCACAGCTGAAACATCAAGTCCCAGCTATGATCAGTACATTCATCATTATCACAGAACCACAGGATTACATGTGATCATCACTTAATTCTGTAAGTATACTTTTTTTTTTTTAATGACTTAACACTTTATTGTAATTACGGCTCCTAGATTAACTTTTACTTTTAAAATCAGTTGAAAAGGGTGCACATGAAACACCAGAAACAGTAAAACGTCAGATTACCTGAAGCCGTTCATCATATACAGAACAGGTGACCATTAGGATTTAAGGGATAAATATCTGTTGTTTCGATTCAGATTGCAGTAATTAGGACTTTCCTGATAATTTCTCTCCTGTGAATTTATTTGCAACTAAATATGCTTTATCCAACACTGACAATATTATAAACTCACTCCATAAAGAGCAAAACAATGGGGTTTTCTTCAGTTTGACCATGTCTGCCACCTGCCTCGGGGACCAGAGGATCTGCTCTGCTCGAATGGAAGTTGCACAGGATAAAGCTTACAGTGTGAAGCCGGGGCTGTTATGTTGGAGTTGAAAAAAAAAAAGATAAATGCAAACGTGTAGTCATTGTTTTGTGGTTCAGCATAATGAAGCTTTTTACCTGGATCCGACATTCGTTCTGCACAGTGCCCTGTTGGTTTTAACACTTTAAATTGAGGATCCCTCAGCCTGCTTTCAGTTTTCCTTTATTGCTCCTTGAAACTAGGAATAGTTTTCATGAGATGTGCCATACACAATTTACAAAATAAGTTTCAGAGTGAGGCTGGAACCATCTTCCACTTTCTCCTTTAACTCCTGGCTCTTTGATCCAGTGGAGGTCTCTCATCATTAGTGAGCTCGGTGGAGTCATTATGTTTGTGATTCAGCCCTGAGTAAGTTAGGTCCCTAAGCTTACCTGCACTAACTCATTACTCAGGTTTGTTTGGTCGTTTCCTGAATTAAGCAATTCAAAAGCAACAATAAAAGAACGAGCCCTTTGATCCTTCCTTCTTTTAGTGATGGTTTAGTCACCAACTATAAACAGCAAGCCAATCCATTCACATCATGGATACATGATACAGATGAAATCAAGCAGGGAGTTTCATACAAATACTTGGGTGTAATGATTGACCATCTGCTGTCATGGAAGGATCACATTGAATATCTGTGCAAAAGGACAAAACAAAGAATTGATTTTCTCCGCCGTCTTAGGTCTTTTGGGGCGAGCAGAGAAATTCCTCTGTTGTTCTTTAAATCTGTGATCATGTCCATTCTACAGTACTGCAATACTACCTGGTACAAGTGTTTGTCAGCAGCTTTAAAATCCAAAAATCTGCTCAAAGATTGTTGGTCAACCCTGTCAGAGACTCTATGACTCAGCCTACCATAACAACCTAGTGAGGCTGTCCAACAACATCATCTCTGACCCAAACCATCAACACATCCTCACTCCCAGGTCGGCCTATGTTAACGCTATGTCAAGTCCCCTGTGTCGGCTTTTTCCAACGCAAGGGGGTGGCCCTTAGCGTACGTTTTCAACTTTCTGATGTCCATAGGCTTCTATATAGCTCCCTAAACGTATGTTGTCGACGACTTGAGATCGTGAGCGAATGCTACCCGCAGATCCATTCTCACAGCGTTTATCGACCTTTTACTAACTCAATATCAAGCCACACTTATTGTTTTTACTTCTTTATTTTAATTGAATAATGTAGGACTTTTGTTGCTGTCAGTTATGGGGAGAGTAGGGGCTCAGAATACTGAAATCTGTATTGTTTCTGCGTTTTTTCCTTCTAATTTTGTATTATTTTCTAAACCACACACTGTTATTTACTCAACAATAACACATAATTATCCTTGTGTTTATTTATTTTTTTGATTAATAAACACAAGTTGGAGTCCGTCAGGACCGAGGGTCAGAGCTGCTCATAGTAGTTGCTTTAGAGAATTTTACACCCG
>NW_011357369.1:143354-150632 GCF_000735185.1 Notothenia coriiceps
GGCTTGTTAGCGGGATCACACAAAGCAACTTAGGAAGTGTTATAGAAAATAGGGGCGGCACAATGATTCGAAATGTTATCAAAACCGAAATTTAGACTATAGTGCAAAATCCAAATTTGCAGTAAGCACAATTTGGTAAAGGCCAAGTATGTGAAGATAACTGAATGAGGTATAGAGTGGCGAAGTCACGCCCATCTACTTCCGGTCCATGGGACCTTATTTCGGAAAAATTATGCATTGAAGTCAATGAAGAGAGAAAACGTATCTTTCGATCCCGTTTGAATTGTGCCATGAATTACACATACAGTATGTTTGTCAATCTTAAAAAATCATTTCCATGTCAAAAAAGTCACAGTTTGTCGTAAAACTGTTGAAATATAAGACTATGAAAAATACGCAACTAGAAAGACTACAAATCCCAGAGTGAGTAAGTGATGTCATAACTGTTTTCCTCCACTAAGAGATAGCTAAAATCAGCGCCATATAGATCTATATAATCTATCTATATGGCGCTGGCTAAGATAAGATAACTTTAACAAGATGCCTGTGTGCTTAGTACCAGGTTGTTATCATACAAGCAATGGGTCTTGCTCGTTCTTTCGCATCCCGTCTGATGAAAGGACCAGGAGTGGCTGGATCAAGTTAGCTACCTAGCTAGTAGCAAGCACGTTAGTTAGCATTACAGCCTAGCCTTGTCATTTTTATTAGCCTTAACATGAAGTAACATTAAGTAACCCAACATGTTAAACACTAAGAGTAGTAGTCATATTTTGTGAACCCTTTGAAGAGTACTGTTACCGGTGTGATCATTCTACAATACACAATGTAAGCCCGGGGGAGAAATGCTAACGCTACACTAGCATCAGCGATCTTTTCTACTTCACGCTATCTGCACAAATGGTTGACATTAAACATTAAAAAGACCAGGCAGTTCAGAGAGAATCAAAGGAAGCCAGGCAGGCAGCTTTGCATGACATTCTTCTGGATGTGTTTCATTGTGGTGATAGTGAGGGTAGTCAATCCTTTTGTTGACAAGACAGTAGTGACGGCCATCTTGGTCACGTGTGTTGTTCTGCTAGACTGGAGATGTAGTTCATTCAGCGTTTCACACAAACAAATGTGTTACTTCACAGTTTTACGACACATTTTTTTGTTTTGACTTGCAAAATTATCTTTTAAATTGACAAACATCATATGTGTCATTCGTGGCACAATTCAAACGGGATCGAAAGATAATCTTTCTCTCGCCNAATCCCAGAGTGAGTAAGTGATGTCATAACTGTTTTCCTCCACTAAGAGATAGCTAAAATCAGCGCCATATAGATCTATATAATCTATCTATATGGCGCTGGCTAAGATAAGATAACTTTAACAAGATGCCTGTGTGCTTAGTACCAGGTTGTTATCATACCAGCAATGGGTCTTGCTCGTTCTTTCGCATCCCGTCTGATGAAAGGACCAGGTGTGGCTGGATCAAGTTAGCTACCTAGCTAGTAGCTAGCACGTTAGTTAGCATTACAGTCTGCAGGGCTGCCAACATTTGATTTCAGCTTGGAGAAAAAAGAAACGTTCATGTGTACAGTTACAAATGTATTGAACATGTTCAAACTAGGGTTTCCCATTAATGTACCGGGCGCTACAGTGGAACACGCACGTACACAGTGTACCTGCGACTCTTACAATGAAGGCTCGATAATCAGCTCACAGCATATAGTTGTCAGCCTTGTCATTTTTATTAGCCTTAACATGAAGTAACATTTAGTAACCCAACATGTTAAACAGTAAGAGTAGTAGTCATATTTTGTGAACCCAATGTAAGCCCGGGGGAGAAATGCTAATGCTATATTAGCATCTGCAATCTTTTCTACTTCACGCTATCCGCACAAATGGTTGACATTAAACATTAAAAAGATCAGAGAGAGAGAATCAAAGGAAGGCAGGCAGGCAGCTTTGCATCACATACTTCTGGACGTGTTTCATTGTGGTAATAGTGAGGGTAGGCAATCCTTTTGTTGACAAGACAGTAACGGCCATCTTGGTCACGTGTGTTGTTCTGCTAGACCGGAGATGTAGTTCATTCAGCGTTTCACACAAACAAATGTGTTACTTCACAATTTTACGACACATTTTTTATTTTTTTTACTTGCAAAATTATCTTTTAAATTGACAAACATCATATCTGTAATTTGTGGCACAATTCAAACGGGATCGAAAGATAATCTTTCTCTCTCCATTGACTTAATTTTTCCGAAATAAGGTCCCCTGGAGATCCACTGGAAGGGGAGGGATTTCGCCACTCTATAATCGATTATGTTCTGTCACTGCATCGATGCAGAATCGTCCACGCCCGCATCGCGATGCATCATAGAAACGATTAATTTAAACACCCCTACCGTCAGCTCTCTGCTGCTGCGGAGCCTGCCAAGGTCAGGCAGCCCGCCCCCGTGAGTGCCGGTACGCCGGTTCCATGGGGTGGGCCGAAGAGGTGGAGGGCGCCACAGGCACGGGAGCGCCGTGCCGGCACCTCTCCCTTCGTCTCACCGTCGTGCTGCGCTCCCTCGTCTGCAGGAAAGCCCCTGGAGGAGCATGCTGCGGTGCCTGAGAAAGAGCCAGCGGTAGCTTAGCATGCGGCTAAGCTGCCCCCTCTCCTCCTCTAGGCGGCTGGAGCGCTGGGTGATCAAGGATATCGATCCGAAGAGCCCCTCCGTGGACAAGGGAGCTCCGAGGAGACCCTCTCGGTCCTTCTTGGATAGGGCGGTGAGTCCTAGCCACAGGTGAAGCGACGCCACTGTGGCCAAGGACATCACCCGCCCCGCTGCGGCGGCCACTCTATGGATCAGATTATTCATCTGACCGATGCAGCGGTCCGGATAATTGCTCCCGTCCTGAGGCGGGAGGGCAGGGGTGTCCGTCTGAGGGGTAAACAGGGAGACACAAGATTATTCGTCGCAGCCGCCATCTGTGCCTCGAGCCTGAATATTTTATCCAAATATTCTAAGGTCTCTCGGTCCCGCGGCACAGCTGCCGCGGGGCCAGAGGTTTCTTTCCCTCTGCCCAACCAGCTGCCTGCGGAAGCAGATGGGCCGGCCGACTCTCGTCGAGGGGGGGCACACCGGGACACGCCGTGTCCGAGCAGTGCACCCTGATGACACCTGCCATGGCTGTTATCAGGGCCTTCGTCCTCAATGGCTGCCGCCACGTCGCCTCCACATACTGCCAGACATCTGGCACCGAGGGCGAGACGAAGGCCGGCTGATGCACCGGGCCATAAAACCCCTGTCGAAGGCGGCTTACTGGCCTCGTGGCAGTGGTGGGGGGGAGCGGTAGGCCCACACGCTCCGCCGCCAGGGTCATCACTGCCGGGAAGTCCAGACGTGCAGACCTGTGCTGGGCCCTCCTGGCCGCCGGACCCCAAAGTACCAGACAACGAGGCGGCGTCGTCGTCTTCCTCCTCCGTGACCGTGGCCACCCGAACCCTGGCCGAACTTCACCCGGAAAAGATCCCCACGTTGTCGGCGGTTTAGACGAGGGATCATCCGGCAGGCATTGCAGGCCGGCGACTGGCTTAGGCCGTCTTCGGTGTGGTCCGGCCCCAGGCACTGGAAGCACAGGCGATGCGGATCAGCCCCCGCGGTCAGGCCAGGGTATGTCGGGCAGGTCCAGGGCTCAAGGAGTGGTGAGTCCACTTTTCTTCTCTTTCTCTATTCACGTCTTTGCTCAGTATTCACTTCCGCTCGCTGAAGAGAAAGGGATGACGGTCAGGAGGCGAGGCCTCCTTTTATACGGTGAGATGCACGCTCATTCAGGTAGGCCCCCCCCAGGCGCCTACGTCTATAGAAGTCTCAGTATAGTAGGTGAATGCTTGCATGATAAGGTAGTACCCATAGAGTCCAGTAGAGGGCGGAGCCTGTGAGAGATATAACCAAGTCTGGTTTATGTCTAGATCATATAACCTACTGTCATTGTTTATGTTTTTTAGTACAAGAAGGGAGGTCCAATCATTGCAGTGCAGGTGGAAAACGAGTATGGTTCATATGCAAAGGACGAAAGTTACATGCTGTTTATTAAAGAGGTGATGTATTAGGCTTGCTTAATTCAAATTGCCACTTTAAACCTGCGTAAAAATACATACTTGTATAAAAAGAGATTGATAATGATAGAATGGATCATTATTATAGTGTTCATATATTTTCTCTATTTTGAAAGGCTTTACAGTCCAGAGGGATCAGCGAGCTCTTGCTCACATCAGACAACCACAACACATTAAAGTCTGGAGGTGTGGATGGAGGTACAAGTAATATTCTGCTCATCTTCAGGTTCATATCAGTATGTAGTGTCTCTACTGTGACATGTCTCCATGCTTTAATGTTCAAAAAGCTCTTTATTTTTCTCATACTGCCTGTGCTGCAGCACCTTTTTTCACCCTCTGTCTGAAACCAGAGCCCAGTCCGCTCTGATTGGTTAGCTGACCGGCTCTCTTGTGATTGGTCAACAGCTTGGAGATATCCCGCCCCTTAGCCTATCACGTACAATGTGTTGAGCGCTAGCCAATAGAAGTGAAATGTTTACGTAGTGATGTCACTATGTTATGGAAGTAAACAAATGAGTGTGTGAGAAGAGAGAAACTCCCTCTGGAGGGAACACAGGGATTTGAGCCTTTGCAGACCATTATATGTACTAACACACTACAGGAAAACGACAGCCCTAAATGCATAATGGAGGCTGTTTAATAATACACACACATACATTGTGATCTCCTATCTTGTAGCCATCAGATCAGTGAAGCTGCAGAAGCTTAATCAGAGAGATATCCAGGATCTGAACTCTCTCCAGGTCTGTATCTTTACTTTCCACAATATGTGACTTTCTGACATTGAAGATATCACGTTAACAGTGATTAAACGCTGGACAGTGAGCCAAATGTTGGACATTGTTTTCACTGTGTCAGCCTAACAGCCCCATGATGGTGATGGACTACTGGACCGGTGGATATGATGTGTGGGGGGACCTCCACCATGTGCTTCCTCTCGAGGGTAAGAAAGGCACCTCTTTTTGTCAGTGTCTTTATAGAGGGAAAATGATTGCTAATTAGCCTATATCATCCTCGCATTGAATTTTTTATATATGGCGATTTATTTTTCATACTACCCAATTTGAATGTTTAAGGTACATACTTTATACATTTAACTGAAACTGAAAATCATTGATTCAGCTGGTAAAATGACATTGTTAAAGCAAAAGGACAGTGCAGACAAAAAGACACATACAAAAAGGCTAACATATAAAAAAAGAGGCAAGCAAATATTAATTAAATCAAATAAGTACATATCCCTGCTAAAAAAATCATAACAAAGTGAAAATCATAATAATTAGCAGCATTGTACAATATAGTTCCTGAGCTTTTGTTGCATGATATTCCCCTTTCTCCCTTCCCTCATTTTTTGGTTTCTCAATTATCTAACAAAGGTCATAACAAATACAAATATGCTGGATACATTTAGCAGATTTGGTGGAAGTTCCCGATCACAGCTATAGTCAGGTTCATTATAACTTGATTTTAACTTTCGTGGGATTTTTGTGGGGATTTGCTAAACTATACATTTTTGGAAAGGGTATTGTATAAGGATTCAGAAAATCCATGTTTCCATTTGCCCAGATGTCTATATGGGGGCCATATTGGAATTTCCAAAATGGCCGCCGTAAAATGTAGGTTTTGTAATATCTTGGCCTGTAAATAAGCTGGAACATTGATTTTAACTTTTAAACCTACATTTTCAGGGTCAAGGAATCCAATGGTGGTAGTAACAAAGGTACTACATTTTACAACATTAACCCTTCGATGCATGAGTCGGTCGAAAAAGACCTGTGCAACATTTTTTTAAGTATACAAAAACAAATTGATTTGATTATTTTTCATCTATTACTCTATAATAGACCATTATCTTCTATAGATAAATATAAAATATCTATAAATTCAATTCAGGCAAAAAAAATAATAATCTTATGTGAGACCACAGTTTTTCGTCTCCTATGGCAACGGCCCTGTTCTTCAGACTTCTGATATTTGTTGTGGACCACACATAGCCTACTATATGAGAAGTGTCATCCCTCAAGGTTATTTTACACAGTTTGCCATCAGCAAGGGGATCTCAGAATCCTATCAGCTGACACATCTAGGATGGGTTGTTGCATCTGAATTATTCAGAATGAAAGCAGGAGAAACTTCCAGCAATATTCCAGGCTGGGCAGGATACAACTCACTGTTGTCTGAAAGCCTTCCCTTGACACAGGTTGGAGCCTTGCCACTATTGCCAGAGGTGGCACATGAGTGGTCAACTCTGTTGACTGTGATCATGCAAGCAAATCAGCTGAGAAAGTTGGCAGTTGGGGAAGATCACCCCACAGTCCATTACCTTTGACATGGCCCTCTTATGAGTAAAGGTGGTGCAGCTCCTAGATGCAGGACCTGACCTGAAACAGATGGTGTTTCCCAGACTGGGTGAGCTGCATGTCGTCATGGCTGCCCTCAGAGCTCTTGTGTGTCCATGGAGAACTCGGGTATAGATGATAGAGCCATATGAAATCCGCGTTCACGGAAATCGCGGACGGAAATCGCGGAATTGGACCAATAAAAATGGAAATCAACTGTAAAACGGTGGAATATTGCAGGAATTTGCCATTAATTTGACTGAAATTTCCGTTTTCGGGAAAACGATGGAACGTTTGGTGCAAAGCAAAAATGACCGCGACGCTAACACGTGTTACAACCGCACACGTCACTTCCACACTGCTTCACAACAACACAACAGCAATGTCCAAGCGTGTAGCTGCTTCGGTATCAACATCATCATCTAAAAAGCTTACGAAATTCCACACTAAACCTCAATTCAGAGCACAGCAGTATCCGAATGATTTTTTTATTGCCTCCGGCGATAAGTTATTTTGTAAATATTGTCAACTTACCGTGGATTGGACCCGCAAAAATACGTGCGAACGATCATTTAGTCTCGAAAAGCCATTCAGAAACAAGGGAAAACACTGGTGCTTCCCAAAACACACCCTGCACTTCAAACTACAATTACAGCAAGTACCTCGTCAGCAGATTCAAGACGAGAGTTTGTGCAGGCACTTTGTAGCTGTTTGCGCCGAGTCAGACATCCCTTTAGCAAAACTGAAGAAGCTGCGGCCATTTCTAGTTAAGCACTTGCAAAGCAGGGAGGAGCGCTGCCCGAGAACGAAACAGCCTTTCGTCAATCCATCTGCCCCGTGTGTTTGACC
>NW_011357369.1:150677-158543 GCF_000735185.1 Notothenia coriiceps
AGCCCTGTGGCACTCCATGGCTAACTTTGGTTTGCGTGGAAGATTCATCGTTGACACGTACAAACTGAGAGCGTTCAGATAAATAGGACCTAAACCAGCCTAAAGCAGTTCCCCTTATGGCAACCATAACATGACAGTAATTGTCCACAGAAAATAATAATCCAAGAGCAGATAAAACACACTCCGATACCGCTGCCACCAATGTAACATCCGAGGTGTTAAGGCTTCAAAGATACTTCTGTGTAACAAGAACTCAGGAACTTTAGTACTTTTTGGAGCGTCACAGACAGCGCCTCCGTTTATTATTGTAGTCACACCACACTCTCTTTCACAACTTCAGGATAGACTGCGCATGCTCAAAACACATGACCTCTCAACCCAATGTTTACAATAACATGATTTCTGAGTTATTGGCATGAAGTCCGACAATTTTCCGACACTTACACTACACAGGGCATATTATCTCTGCTGCTATTATACTGTGAGCACTATCTGTTCCTACAGTGGTGGCCCTGTCAATCTCACACTGCTGTACAACTTCGAGAAACTAGAGCATGATTCAGCAAATTGCCTTTCTTCCGTTTTCAGCAGACCTAAAGAACGGGTGCAGAACATTTGTCATGGATTAGTTCTGCCGTTAAACTAATGTAGTGAGGGTTCTTACTGATGTCCAGTGGTTTCCAGCCAGTTGCTTCCTTTGCCTTTTCACTGCTGTCCAATTCATGCTAAACAAATCTGCGCTAGAATTACTTTAAGAAAGTTAGGGTCAAACATTGTCATGTGATTAATCTGCATTTATTTATTTTTCCATATTAATCACATTAATGTTGACAGCCCTGAATAAAAGCAATTCAACTGCAAATTTTACACCTAATATATCCTCCACCCAATCACATAAGTTTGATTCCGGTTTCTCGCCTCTTTCCCTCAAGTGAACAATAGAGACAGCTAGTTTTTGTTTTGATTTTGTTTTTTAAGGGGGCAATGTTAATAGTTTTATCTTCGACATATACCTTTTATAATTCAATCAAATGTAGCCCTGTTTTGATTAATGATTTATATGTGTACACATATATCACTTAAATTAAAAGTATTCAAAAGTAAAAATTACATTTTTAATGTAAATGATTTGCTGTGGCCAATTGTTTTCATTGCATTTACAGACCCTGGTAACTCTCAAAAACTCCTAAAAATAATCATAAATAAATAACATAATGAAAATAAATATATTGCAATGCTCAAAACAGCAGCATCCAACAGTCTAATCCTTAGATATTACATGTCACTGCATGCATGCACGGAGCACCTGTAGCGCGTCGTTCACTTAAAAGAGCTAGCTCTTTGAGCTGACTCATTCGCGACTGACACATCATTACTTTTCTGTTCATTTTCTTTATCTTTGCACCAATGAATTTCGTTCGTGTTTTGTACTGCAAATGTAGAAGCTATCTACTGTATCATTCAGCTGGTGCACAAAAAGTAGGCTACATGATGGAATCATTAAATTAAAGGTGGGGTAGGTAATTTTGGAGAAACCAGCTCGAGTGCGCTAGAATTTGAAAATACACAGCCGGGAAAAATCTGCCACAGACTGAAACTGCACAGTACAGTACGCGAGCGCCCATTGTTGCTCTTACTTTTTTTCCCGTCTCTTTCTTTCACTCTCCATTCCGCCTCCACAGTGATGCGTGTTGCATTAACGCTGAGGTGAGGAGTGGGAGGTAGAGGCCAAACTGAGAGGGCTACAAGAGGGATGGAGAGAGCCAGAGAAGAAACGAGTGTGTGGGAGAGTGAAATATGGATATGTGGGATAGATACAGTAGATAGATAGATATATGGATAGATAGATAGATAGATGGATAGATGGATAGATGGATATATAGATGTCGTTCTTTTTCTCCATCGTTACCTCATTTAGAAAATGTCTGAAGGTGATGATTTCCCAAGTGAAACCACTCAGGTCAAACTAATTCTAGAAGGGAATGAGAGAATGGGAAGAGGGAAAGATAGCAATACAGAAAGCAGATGAGTGAGAGAGGAAGCAGCTGGAGAGAAGAAGTTGGTCTCTTTGCAGCTCCAAAGCTCTTAATGCCCCGAAGCTGTGTGGAGTGTACATGGGAGGAGAGAGAGAGATAGATAGATAGAGGAAGAGAAGGAAAGATTGAGAGGCTGAATTGACAAGAAGAAAAGCTAGAAAGGGGAGACAGAGTGAAAAGGACAGGGGGAGGAGGAGGAGGAGGAGGAGGAGGAGGAGGGTTTGCGTTGGTGTGTTGGTTGGCAGAGCGAGCGCTTGTCAGAAAAACCTTCCTCTGACAGAAGGCATGATTCACAGCGGAGAGAGAGGAAGAGGGGAGAGAAAGAGGGGGAGAGAGAGGGAGACGAGCGTCAGAAAAGACGAAAAACAGCAGAGATAAAGAGAGGGAGAGAGAGAAACAACAGAGGAAGAGATGCCGGTAAGAAACGGGGGACTGCTGATTTGAGGCAGAATGACAAGACATTAACAGGATGGGACTGAGATTGACGCGCTGGATTGACTGATGCCTTTTAATGACTGTGACCATGTTGATAAGGTTTTGGCTTTTCTATCGATCGCGGGGAAAATAGAGCAGGTGGCAGCAGCAGAGAGAAAGAGAGAAAGAGGGAGGGAGGGAGGGAGGATGCTGAAGAATGAAGGGACACTGAAAAGATAGGCAAAGAGATAGAGAGACTAGGAATGATTCCCAACTTTCAATAGACTCCTTTGACAGAGCTTCAATAATTTGAAAGGAAGGCATTACTAATACAGTCTAAATAGATACTTTTGATTCTCTAACATTACATTTAAAAGGATCAGTACAAATACTTTTGAGAGACTGCTGTGGAAACCTTTCCTAAGGTGCTTTTCGATATCTGAATATTTTCTTCAGATGAGAAAAATAATTTGATTTTGAATGACTGTATGACTTTTCACTTGGAATTGGCATTTAATTTACATCTAAACTGGCTCAAGTGTGATGAAATTATTCAGTGTTGTCCTGAGCTCCCTAAGTATGAGGTGGATGCCAAGCTTCAGTGGGTCACATTTTTTTTTTTCTGTAATTCTGGTAACTTCCTGCAAGCTAATGTTTAGCAAGTTATTATGCTATCGCAGACAACGCTAGAGTTATCTGGCTAGCTGCTGTAGATAATCCAGTTTCCTGTCAAGCCACATTTTTATATTTTCATATTATGGCATATTGGAAAATTCATCTTCAGATTTTTCATATTGAAGAATGGAACAGCTTTGAAGGAAATTATTGACGTCATCTTGACTTTATTTTTGGCTCCAAATGCTTGGTACAGGCTGTCGCTATTACATCTGACCAACTCCTTTTTGCTTGCGCTTTTTAACTATGGACAGATCCCCNTTAATTAAATCAAATAAGTACATATCCCTGCTAAAAAAATCATAACAAAGTGAAAATCATAATAATTAGCAGCATTGTACAATATAGTTTTTCCTGAGCTTTGTTGCATGATATTCCCCTTTCTCCCTTCCCTCATTTTTTGGTTTCTCCAATTATCTAACAAGGTTCATAACAAATACAAATATGCTGGATACATTTAGCAGATTTGGTTGGAAAGTTCCCGATCACAGCTATAGTGCCAGGTTCATTATAACTTTGATTAACTTTCGTGGGATTTTTTGGGGATTTGCTAAACTATCATTTGGAAAGAGGGTATTGTATAAGGATTCAGATCATGTTCCATTTGCCAGATTTATGAGGGGCCATATTGGAATTTCCAAAAATGGCCCGTAATGTAAGGTTTTGTAATATCTTGGCCTGTAAATAACAACATTTGAAACACACATTCAGACACATGGTAGTAAAACAAAAACAACATTTTACAACATTAACACCTTCGATGCATGAGTCGTTCGATAAAAGACCTGTGCCAACATTTTTTAAGTAACAAAAACAAATTGATTTGATTATTTTTTTCATCTATTACTGCTATAATAGACCATTATCTTCTAATAGATAAAAAAAATATCTATAAATTCAATTCAGGCAAAAAAAAAATAATAATTCTTATGTAAACCACAGTTTTTCGTCTCCCTATGGCAACGGCCCTGTTCTTCAGACTGTCTGATATTGTGTTGTGGACCACACATAGCCTACTATATGAGAAAGTGTCCATCCCTCAAGTGTATTTTACACAGTTGCCCCATCACAGGGATCTCCAGAATCCTATCAGCTGACACATCTAGGATGGGTTGTTTGCACTCTGAATTATCAGGAATGCAAAAGCAGGAGAAACATCCAGCAATATTCCAGCTGGGCAAGGATACAACTCACTGTTTGTCTGAAAGCCTTCCCGTTGACACAGGTTGGAGCCTTGCCACTATTGCCAGAGGTGGTCACAATGAGTGTCAACTCTGTTGACTGTGATCATGCAAGCAAATCAGCTGAGAAAGTTGGCAGTGGGGAAGGATCACCACAGTCCATTACCTTTGAACATGGCCCTCTATGAGAAGGTGGTGCAGCTCCTAGAATGCCAGACCTGACCTGATAACAAGATGGTGTTCCCAGACTGGGTGAGCTGCATGTCGTCATGGCTGCCCTCAGAGCTCTTGGTGCCTCCATGGAGAACTCGGGTATAGATGATAGAGCCATATGAAATCCGCGTTCACGGAATCGCGGACGGAATCGCGGAATTGACCAATAAAAATGGAATCAACTGTAAAACGTGGAATATTGCAGAATTTGCCATAATTTGGACTGAAATTCCGTTTTCGGGAGAACGATGGAACGTTTGGTGCAAAGCAAAAATGACCGGGACGCTAACACGTGTTACAACGCACACGTCACTTCCACACTGCTTCACAACAACACAGCAATGTCCAAGCGTGTAGCTGCTTCGGTATCAACATCATCATCTAAAAAGCTACGAAATTCCACACTAAACCCTCAATTCAGAGCACAGCAGTATCCGAATGATTTTTATGCCTCCGGCGATAAGTTATTTTGTAAATATTGTCAACATACCGTGGATTGGACCCGCAAAAATACGTGCGACGATCATTTAGTCTCGAAAAGCCATGTCAGAAACAAGGGAAAACACTGTGCTTCCCAAAACACACCTGCACTTCAAACTACAATTACAGCAAGTACCTCGTCAGCAGATTCAAGACGAGAGTTTGTGCAGGACTTTGTAGCTGTTTGCGCCGAGTCAGACATCCCTTTAGCAAAGCTGAAGAAGCTGCGACCATTTCTAGTTAAGCACTGCAAGCAGGGAGGAGCGCTGCCCGAGAACGAAACAGCCCTTCGTCAAATCCATCTGCCCCGTGTGTTTGACCAACATATAACGGCTGTTTTGGAGAAAATCCGTGGGAAGAAGTTGTCGGTGGTTGTTGACGAGACGACCGATACCAGGGACTGCAGTGTTCTAAACATCGTCATTGGTGAGCTAATGAACAGCCTATTAACATGTCGTTTAAATATCCTAATTTTTTTTACATGCTGCAGTGTGCATTGTCAGCATGCAAAGTGTGATGACGATGATCTCTGCCTGGTGATCACAATAGATACAGCTAGAGGGCGAGGCTAATCAATGACACTATTGTGATTAAATAGCTATGTACAGTAGTCCTACATTTAGGACTATAGATGGAAATTATAGCTCCTTGCTAAATCTGGTGCACCAGTCTATTTTTTTAATGCAAATGATTGTCAGTGCTAGGGGTGTCACGGTTACCGGTGTAGACGGTAACCGCGCTAAAATATTTTGACGGTGAGATAACCTTCTGAATTTCAAAACACGGTGTTATGTCGGTGGGTTAAATTACCGCACACCGTTACACCGGGAGAGCTTTCATTTCCCTAATACTCCCACGGTTACACTGTATTACACTGTTACCGCGCTAAATACTTTGCATTTCAAAACATAATGTTAT
Source organism: Notothenia coriiceps (assembly GCF_000735185.1). Classification (NCBI taxonomy): domain Eukaryota; kingdom Metazoa; phylum Chordata; class Actinopteri; order Perciformes; family Nototheniidae; genus Notothenia; species Notothenia coriiceps. The sequence goes on from NW_011357369.1 coordinate 156,595, forward strand.
CTATGTGCGTTACTAGAGCTCTACACCACACACGTGACACTTTCGAACGTTCGCAGGCGCCACTATTCCTAGGTTCTTTTATCACACTCTCTCACTTTAAGCATGGCAGCAGAAGAAGGAAGCCGCGATGGTACCATTTTTCCACCTTCTAAGCGCAGAAGATCAGAAGTGTGGTCCTACTTTGGATATTTAAAAAACTCCGAGGGGCAACTGGTTGGAGGACGTGCCCCCGTGTGCAGGGAACATGCCGGCGGAAGGTTCCGCGAAAGGGAGCATCACATCGAATTTTGCTCACCTCATCCTACGAACCATCACCCGCAGCTGCACAGCCAGAGTGCAAGGTATATTTGTTAATATTAACACATAGTTTTAGCTGAAATGCTCGAAATAACTTTTGCCTTCGGGTAAAGGGGAATGTAAAGCAATTTATATCGACTGTCAATTAATGGCTAAATCTTGATGATAATCATTTTACATTACATAGCAAATGCACCTGCTCTCGTGTGTATTCACCATTCTTAGCAATCGGCGCTAAACGCCATTCTAAGCTAAGTTGAATAGCTAAACTTTGATATGCCATGAGACAGTGAAAATAGTGCATGAAACACATTAATGATAGATTACTTCTGACTTGGGTCAAGGGAAAATGCAACGATATACCCGATTGCCTAAAATGTTAAACCTTGATATTTAAATGTCAGTGTAGCACGCCACTGCTAGCATTTTAAATACATCCCTACTCGCGCGTGCCCATGCTCTATTCGCTGGTACTAGTGCCACTACTAACTCCATTGTAAGGCGCTAAACAGCTTAGTCTACCATACAGTACTGGCTTCTGCCTAATAACCTAACTTATAACCATTTACCTCATCAACATTACACTTTTAGGTAATAAATTAATGTAGTATTTGACTTCATACGCAAACTTGATGATTGTTGAAATTAGTAACTTAATGCCTGTTTTTCTCCTCTCTCTCTCTCTCTCTCATCTCTCTCTCTCTCTCTCTCTCTCTCTCTTCCTATCCTGTATATCTCTATATCTATATGTATCTAATTATATCCTATATATGTATATATATACCCCTATTTCCATGGTACTCTCATCTCCAGGTTGGATGTGGAGTTTGGGAACAACGTTGTTGTTCGAGGTCTTCGGATCGGTACCTGTCACCTTAATGTTAACACTAAAAAAAAGTAAAAGTACCGTATATGTATGATATATATGTGATATATGGTATATGTAATGTATATGTATATATATAATATATATATGTGATATATGTATATGTATATATAGTAATATGTGTATATTATAATGTATATATGTAAATATATAGATATATTATGTTATATGCTTATGTATGTATATGATATAATGATGTAAGATTAATATGTATTGATATGTATAATATATATATTAAATGTGATATGTAAATGTATTGTATATATATATATGTGTATATTTATATAATACGTATTATAATGTATATATGTATATATACTGTATATGTGTATATGTATATATAATGTATAGTATATGTACTACTGGGTATATGTATATATATTATATTGTTATATTGTAATATACTATATATAATGTTGATATAAGTATATGTAATATAGTGTGTATATGTATGATATATATATATGATATTATATATAATATATATGTATATATAGGTATATATGTACTATATATGTATATATATATATATATATATCATGTATATATGTAATGATAAATGTATTGATATATAATACGTATGTGAATATATAATATATGTGTATATAACTAATGTATGGTGTATATATAATATGTATTGTTTATATATATAACTATGTGGAATATAGTATATATATATATTATGTTTATATATATATATATATGTGTATATATATCATAGTGTATAGTAATTATATATATATATTGTAATAGGTAGTATATATAT
>NW_011357369.1:158563-184542 GCF_000735185.1 Notothenia coriiceps
TTTTAGATAGTCAGATCTGTTGGTGTGTTATATTATTTTAGATATATTACTTACAAAATGGATCAAAGGGTTCCCCAACAAGGGCAGCATTAAGCTTGATGTCGAGCTCATCCTGAGAAGAAAACATATATTTGAAGGTTATTTATTTTTATCATTTGTAGTCTTGGCGCTAAAGAGTTTTTCACCCTTTTGGTTTTGAAAACTGTATGTTTTTTTAATGATATATTATAAATTGACTAAAGTGTTTGGTCTTTCCTTGGGAGAAAATGAGAAAGTAATGTTATTGAAGGCTTTTAGCTTTTGTAGTCTTGCTGTAAGGAGCTATTCCAGAAAATTGAACAAAGAGATTAGATTAAATTTTGCGTTTAGCCTGTACTTTGGAGAAAAACATATAGTTCTAAGTAAGAAATATTGGAGGATTGTACCCCTTGTTTTCTTAGCTATGAACTTATTCTTACTTACTTTTTGTCCTCCTTTATAACTTCCAAATGGACCAAGGCATTATCTAAGTAGGACTCAGGACAAATGCTTAATGTTACGCCCATCTTTTGGGAAACATACATTTAAGGTTTTTTATCTTTTGTTTTCTTGCCTTTGAATTTACAACCCTTTAGGTTATGAAGAGTGCTGGACTAAAGCTACATTTCCTAACTCAGCATTCAACTTGTCCTTTGAAGAGGAGCACCAAGGATTTCAAAAAAATATATATATTGACAGTTTTTGAGAGCTATGGTTTAGCTCCAAGACACAACAACTAAATACCTTTTGAGAAAAGCAAAAGTGTTCAACTGGCTAACTCCCTTCCTAAGCAAAGGGCTTCTCTTCTCAGCATTATTGGTAACTAAATGGTGGGCCTCTGTAGTCCTTGGGTTGGTGCTGTTTGACATTAGCGCATCATTTAACAGTAGGGGTTCTAATGTTCTATATGGAACGACCATTCTTAATTAACTGATGCTGTTATTATTGACGTAATATCTCTAATTTGAGAAAGCTGAATTCAAGGACATTACAGAACTGTTTCAACAGGTAGAGTAGTACTTATTTGTATAAGTAAACTGTGATAGTCGATTACAATTGTTGGAGTTCTTCTTTAATTGGGCATGCAAGAATATCATTGATTGATACTAATGTCTTAATACTGAATATGTTAATATCCACTCACTTGACGTTTGTGGAGAGACTTTTCCAAGCTGTCTTTTGTTCAAATTTCTTTTTTGTTTTCTTTGTTTTTTACAGACAGACAATGGTAATCAACACATGCAGTCGGAATGAAAGAAGAAGCTCTAACTGGATTCATAATTTCTTCCACTGTGCTCGGCCTTTCTGTCGCTTTGTGTCTGAAAGAATAACGCTCCACTGGATAAAGACTTAATTGGATCCAAACCGACATCCAGAACAATAAACAACCAGAATAAATACAAATGTAGAAATGCTGGGAAAAGAGTGGGAGAGGAAATGAGCTAAGAACAGTAACCCTGTGGACATAAAAACTGGACATATTTTTTCAGTACTTTTCTTTTCGAAATCTGGTTGGGATATTTCAATTTGCGATAATGCTCTTTACATTGCTTTTATCACATTGAGCTTTGGACAAGCTTATTTTGTTGAACAGAAGGATTATGCTTGAGTATTTTTACATTAAACGAAAAGCAAAAATTGGAATTTTACATTTCTATTTTTTTTTTGCCATGTTCCTCCCAAAGCTAGATGCCCTGCTTCCTGCACATTCTGATGTTTTTTAAGCAATTTTTTTGTGAATTAGTAAATCTGACAAATTCACAATTCACTCTTCAAACTTCTACCGTTCATCCCAACAACCCCTCCCACCGTCAGCAATCCGGCCAATCATGGGAAAGCCTCTAAGCCGTCCTGGGTGTTTCAGGAAGAGCTCCTGCTGCCTGGAAAAACATGGAGCTGGGGATGGGGGAGTGGGAGGGCGGGCTGCGACAGTGGACGGGGGTTATGGAGATGGCTACGTACCCCAAAGATCCATCTACGATACCATGTGCATCAATCAGCAGATTGACAGCCATCACCATCACTCTGGAGGATCCATAAGGAGAGATGGTGGAAATGAAGGGAGTTTTAGCTACTCTGCAAGTGGCTCTCTGAGGGTGAGCAGGTCTCCGGCTGACATGTTTGATTCCCAGCCCCGCTCTCTAACTCCCAACCCCTCATTTGTTCGGCGACTGGATGAAAGAGCCATCTTTGATTCATTGAAGCTCGGTGGTCAGGATGTCGATGGTGTCGGCTGCCATTCGCCAGGATGTTTCAACCGATCAGTTTCTCCTTCAATGTCATCTTTTTCAGCACCCGGAGTGTCCTCTTCCTCATCCAAAAAGCACCACCATCACCCCCACCATCACCATGGAGACAGTGCAAAGAGTAGAGATGGCCGACATTCCTGGAAAGTCATGACACCTCCAACACAGATGGAGTGTATGGAGTATACTACAACTGAGATGATGGACAGAGGAGGTGGGTATCTAAACCCAGGGCAATACCCTCCCCCTGGGGGCCAGTCCTCTTCTCTTACTTCCCCCCTAATTTCCCCCTTTTCCGGCTCACCTCTCTCCTCAGGTTACCATACTCCAGTTTTCTTCTCCCCTGCCAAACCTCGACCCAGTCAGTCTCAGAGTTTGCGATGTTCCCCTCCCCATGTCATCCAGCCGAGGCATTACTCGCAAACACAGAGCCTCAGAATGTCGCCACCTCTCGAGGTAAGACGATCCCCCTACCGCGCCCCGTTGGTCCAACTATCTGCTCATGACCTCGAGCAGGAAATGAGGGATCGAGGAGGAGGATGGAGAAATGAGCGAGAAAGGGACTGGGAGCGGGAGAGAGAAAGGGAGATGGAGCGAGGGTGGGCCCAAAGAGAGTGGGAACGAGAGAGGGAGAGGGGGAGACTGGAAAGGGAGAGGGCAAGAGAAAGGGAGAGGAGGGAAACATCGTCCTTTGGGACCTTCGGGTATGGTCGACCCGTACCTTTGCGTTCTGACAGAGACTCTGTGTTTTTAGAGCCTGACCAGGTTTTAGACACAACACCCCTGTTGCTTCCCCAGCCTTCACCTTCCCCTTCACCTTCCCCCAATGCCCCCAGAATGGGGACTGCCGCTGTGGGTAGGAATAGAGCTGTGTCAAAAGTTGGATCTGAAAGCATAGGTGGGGTTATGGTTTCAAAGTATGACAATGGGAGTGTGGGTTTGGTGTTAATTGACAGCAAATCTGGGTATGGGCCGAGGTTAGTAAATGAAGTTGGGAACATGTCAGAGGCCGAAATAAGGGCTGCAATAAAAGAACACCATAGAGCTGAAAGTTGGAACCAGGATGACCACGGATCCAGGGCTAGTGTTAAAAATGGGTCTGAAAAAAGAATGGGCTCCCAGGTGAAAACTAGACCAGGGGGACGGGATCTAGAAGGAAAGGTTCAGTCTGGGGTAGGGATCGAAAATATGGCTCCAACTGTAAACAAGGAGGGACACAAGGGAGGGACAAGGAGTGGAGAAATAAATGGAAGGGGTGGGGCTAAACAAGAACCTATTGCTGAGTCTACACCATCTGAGAACAGGTTTGAGCCTCGAAATAATGTTGAGCTGGTAGCTGAACCTGGTACAGGGATGAAGCCAGAGATCGAGGCAGAGGTTGAGGTTAGAGCTATTTCAAGGCAAGTGGACAACTTGATTGGTAATGAAGTTGAGGGTGTAGCAACAGTTAATAGTGAGGTTGGTTCACCAGAAGAGCCCAGAGTAGAAGCTGAAGTTAAACCAGAAGTTAAGATGGCCCCATCTGAGCCTGAGGCAGTACTACAGACTGGGGTTGGTAAGGAAACAGGGACTAAAAGTAACATCGAGACTGGGGTTGCTTGTCAAACCCAGAGCAGCAACAAAATTACAGATAAAGCCCAGATAAATGTTGCTGCTGGGGATAAAACGGAGAATGCTCCTGAAGAGCAAGATGAGAAAAAGCCCTTGGACATTGATAAAATTGAATCTAGCCATGTAGAGAAATGTTCCAGGTCACGCAAGTCCAAGTCCTCCAAATCAACATCTAGGACTCGACCTGGCACAGCAACAGGGATCCGTCCAGGCGTGGTCAGCCCTTGCCTAAGCAGAGGGTTTCCGGACCTTGAGCAAACAAGCCCTGCTGAGGGCATTGAGTCAACTTGGCCACGCCGAATTATTGTCAGAAAGAGGACTGTTCGGCAGGGTGGGGCACTCCACAATCTCCCTATTCTCCCCCCACTCCCCTCTGTCCTCTCAGCACTGGAGAAGAGGCATCCGCATGTTCACCTCCTCCCTCGTCCAGGACACTATTCAGAGAATCCGCTAACAACACTCATGAATGCTACAAGTATCGTGGGACGATGCTCACTTAAAGAGCCATCCCACCAAGATCCAGGACAGAGCGCCAGTTTGGTGGGCAGGGCTTCCCTGAAGGAGCAGAACTTGGAGCACTGGAGGGTCTGCAGAGAGCAAGAGGAACCCAAGAGGTCCAGAAGCAAGGAGAAACAAGCAGAGCTAAGCAAGGGTAAGACTGAGATCGAGGAGATGAAGGGAAAAGAAGAGAAGCGAGACAAGGAGAGGGGGGAAGAGAAAGACAAAAAGAAGGAGAAAGTGGGTAAGGAGAAAGAGAGGGTTCCTGTCAGTGTGGGGCTAGTAGAGGAAACCAAACGAGAAAAGTCAGAGAGAAGGGTTGAAGAGAAAGTGCCAGAAGATTGGAACATAAAGGAACGTGTGATAAAGGAACGTGTGAAAAAGGAAAGAGATATAGAAATAATTTGTCTAAAAAAGGAGGATAAGGGAATGGAGACTAAAGATGCAATACAAGGGCAGCATGGAAAAGAGTTCAAGCAGGTTGTGACAAAATCAAAGAAAGAAGAAAGTGAGGTAAAGGGAGGAGAAGAAGAAGGAGGCCCTTTGCGAGAGGAAGAAGGTTGGGACACTGTCCTGGACATGGTCAACACTTTGTGGGAGGATGGCTGGGAGAAAGGAGGAGCGGGTGGAGGGGATGATACAGATTCCTTTTCTGGCTCCCTTCCGCGTTGGCCTCTTCTTCGACCCCCGATGGGTTTTGGGGGCTCTCACCCCCCCTCCTCTGCAGCTTCGGAGCTCAGCCTGACTGAATTGGAGCGGAGAGCCAGGGAGCTGGACTCTGACCTGGAGCACCTAGACCTGTCCCAACCACACAGGGACACCCAGGATGTATACCAGCCACTGCTGGAGCCACAGAGGGAACGAGCTGACATGTACCAAACACACCCAGGGCCGCAGAGAGATAAAGCTGCTCTCATGACAGGTACACATCAGTAGGATTTTATGTGTTTGTTTTCTATCTTCCCATATTTGTGAACCGCTCTATCAAAATCAGTTGGATGTCGCAACAGTGCATTGCGAGATAATTGTGTAAAATTATGTAACTTGTGTAAAAAACTTGTGATTTAGTCATTTTGGGGATTTGGTTGATTCTAAACAAACAAAGTCTTGGCTTTCAGAATCTCAAACATGTATTGCCATATTCAGACGATAAATACGTTTCTGAAGCTTAAAGGGGACCTATCATGCAAAATGCACTTCTTGATGGCTTTTATACATAAATATGTGTCCCTGGTGTGTCGGGGGAACTCACGCAGTGTCAGCAAATAAAACCCTTTCTCTTTTCCTCCGTACCACATGTTTTAAAAACGGGGATACAACGAGCAGATACAGATTTTCTGCCGATATGACGTAATTTTGGATGGTGGACCCTCATGGTTGGTATCAGAAACAATGCCTGACGTGTTTTGGACGTAATATGGTATTTGTTTACATTAGCAAGCATCGCTAACACTCAGAACTAACCTTTACTGGAGAGCACATGTGTTTAAAAAGCAGGAAATAAAAAAAGGAACTCACCTAAAATAATTTGAGCTGTTTCAGAAATAATCCTTGATGTGGTTTAGAACAGGATGGCGTTTTATCACAGCTGAATTTAACTTTTTTTCCGGTAGAATTCTGATCAGGCATTAGCTCCGCCTCCTTTTTTTTCAAGCTAAGGACCCAAAATCCGCGTTTCTCTAAACAGGGCTGGGATAGAGGGATATGAGGGATGTCTACAGGCCCGGACACACCGGGCCGATTTCGTCTGTCGATAGATGTCTGGCCGTCGATGAGCGTCCTGTGGCCCTACTCAGATTGGTTTGTCCAGCACCGTCGTCTCTTTTCGGCCGTGCTGACACCTTCCGCTCCCGATTCAACATATTATTAAGCAATAACTGTTGCTAAAATATTGTCAGCAAACTTTATTGGCCTTTTTCCAAATTGTGTTAACAGACATTATGTTATTCGAAATATTTTTGGTCTATATTTGGAGAACAAACACAATAAGATATAATTGGAAAGCTAAGAATCTCCTCTTTCCAACAGTGTAAAAATTGCAAAATGTGATTTTGATAGAGCAGGTCATATTTGTTTTATTTAGGTAACTAAGTCTGTTGATTTTACTTATAAGGGTCAGTTTATATGTCATGGATACTTGGGAAGATCTTTGTCATGTTTGACAGAAGATGGGGACTGGAGTTTTTATTGTTCCATCAAGTAGTCAGGTTTATTATAACTTGATTTTAACTTTCGTGGGATTTTTGTGGCGATTTGCTAAACTATACATTTTTGGAAAGGGTATTGTATAAGGATTCAGAAAATCCATGTTTCCATTTGCCCAGATGTCTATATTGCGGCCATATTGGAATTTCCAAAATGGCCGACGTAAAATGTAGGTTTTGTAATATCTCGGGTTCTAAATAAGCTGGAACATTGATTTTAACTTCTAAACCTACATTTTCAGGGTCAAGGAATCCAATGGTGGTAGTAACAAAGGTACTACATTTTACAACATTAACCCTTCGATGCATGAGTCGGTCGAAAATGACCTGTGCAAAGTTTTTTTAAGTATACAAAAACAAATTGATTTGATTATTTTTCATCAAATACTCTATAATAGACCATTATCTTCTATAGATAATATATAAATATCTTATAATTCAATATCAGGCAAAAAAAAAAATAATCTTATGTGTGAGACCACAGTTTTTTCTCTCCTATGGGCAAACGGCACTGTTTCTTCCAGAACTTCCTGATATTCCTTCTGATTATTTTGTTGTGACCACACCATAGCCTACTCATACTGAAGAAATGTCATCCCTCAAAGGTTATTTTTACACAGTTTTGCCATCAAGCAAGGGGATCTCAGAATCCTATCAGCTGACACAATCTAAAGATGGGTTTGTTTGCATTACTGCATTAATCCAGAATCGAAAGCGGAAGAAACTTCCCAGCAATATTCCAAGGCCCTGGGCAGGATACAACTCACCTGTTTGTCTGAAAGGCTTCCCCTTTGACCAACAGGGTTGAGCCTTGGCCACTATGCCCAGAAGGTGGCAGACGAGTGGTCCACCTCTGTTGAACTGTGACATCATGCAAGCAAATCAAGCTTGAGAAGTTGGCAAGTTGGGGAAAGGATCACCCCACAGTCATTACCTTTTGACATGGCCTCCTATGAGAAAGGTGGTGGCAGCTCCCTAGCTTGCCAGACCCTGACCTGAAACAGATGGTTTGTTTTCCCAAAGATTGGGTGAGCCTGCCAATGTTGTCATTGACTGCCCTCAGAGCTCTTGGTGCCCTCCATGGAGAATAATTGGGTTTTAGAGAATGATGCCTGGATGGAAAAGCCAGATGTTGTATTGGTCCCGCTGCCACAAACAAGGCCAAATCCCTGAAATGCAACACTACAAGCGAGCTCTCCATGGCCCACATCTACTCCGTATGTTAGCCACCTATGGAATGGCCTCCGGAGGAAGTTCTTTAAGGACAACCCAACACAACTGAAATATGTGTGCCTGAAGGCAACAGAGGGAGTTATAAGCTGCCTGCTCGGAGGGTAAAAGACAAATCCAAGGCGGATCTGTGAAAGCAAAAGTCAACGGACCCTCAATGGAAAGCCCACTGCTGAAGTCATCACAGCAATTCCAAGAAATGGAGGAACAAAAATCCCAGCAATGCGATGTTCAAGGTCCATGATGAGCTACCCTAACATCTTGTGGAAACAATTCCTGTTTCTTTCGTAGCAGCAACTCCGGAAATGCTGACCTTGAACTCCATCTGCAGGCTGGAGAAGCACTGAGCAACAGCTGTTATTTTGCCATGGGATCGCATTAAGTACAAGAAGACTCTGGGCACAAGATACATCGCGCAGACATGCAATGACTTGAGGAATCAAATTCAACCCCTCAGACCTGGGGGGAATACACCGCAGGTAATATATCTGTCACCAAGAGTGTCATTCCCTTTGTTGCTGTTGGGGCAGGACCAACAACAAATGCGAACATCCCTGACAAGCTGAATGAAAGATTCCGCCCTCTGTGTTATTGGAATCTCTACAATGCCAATGCCAGAAACAGAGATTTTTTCATGTCCACACCAGAACTTTCACGTCTGTCGAAAGGTTCAAAGAGGTCAATTTGACATGGAAGCTGACAGAACCACAAGCACCGATGAGCTTGGGCCAAAGTGCAGTCCAAGAGGGCACATGGTACAATTGGACAGATCAAGGCAGCCATACTCAGTCATGGAAACCCTTTTACCACTGAACGGGACAACGCATGTACAATGTAACAACACTCCTGCTACCATGCCCCAGATGAGTATTAACCACAGATCTTGATGTTGATGTCACTGCCAGAAGTTTTATGAAGAACTTACATGTCCAGTAGCCGGAATCAATGGAAGAATGTCAGCCTCTGGGCCCCATGGTCGGAAAAAAGTGAACAATAAAGATGTTCCTGTCTTGGGAACAAGAAGCATTACAGTTGAAAACCTCAAGAGACAATACTAGTGGATCTGAAGGCAGACCAAGGGGGACCTGTTTTTGCAAGGCTGATGGTAAACTTGCCAATCAAACCCGAGCAATCACCAGAAAGAGGCCAATAGAACCTATGAATTTTACTTCTAACCACCAAGGGCAACTGTTTGCTTTCCCTAATGAAACAATCCACTGGCCAATGCCAATGTCAGTCCATGTAATGCAATTCCTATGAGAAGCTGGACAAAAGGGAAGATGTGCCCATTGAGACCATCAAGCTGCCTCAAGCTGGAAGTTCCCTACCCACCAAGATGCTATTGAATAAAAACAGATTCACAGACACCAACATCCTACGATCAGGCAAAGTCGAAAGAATAGCAAACTGGTGGACGGCATGGTGCTTGTTGCAGAGCTGGAGCAAAAAAAAACAGCACATGTAGTTGACTTAAAAGGATCGTGGGGCTGCTTCAAATGACAGACTGAAATGTCACAAAGAGATTTATGGATGAAATTAAATCTTGTGTTTCGACACATACAGGAGAGATTCTCTGAAGAGTGCAAACCAGAGATCACGAAGACAAGGGAAAAAAGCCTATCCCAGTACCAAGTCAACATGAGATGACACCCACATCAAAACAACAGATCCCACTAGCAGGTCCTCTCTCAATAACCAGACAAAGGCCGAATCTGACCTGAATTATCTGCAAGCCAAAATTCCTAGAATACAACAGGGGATTCACTCCCAAAGCTGTATCATCACGTCAGCTTCCTGGGAAACACTAGGACAACAAATACTGCATCTTTGAAGAAAATAACCACAAAGAAGTAGACACGCTGCTGATCCACCAGGGCTGTGCTGTGCCTGGCATCTACAAAAACCGAAACCAGCAGATGCACAGTTGGATGTTCCTTTTCACCAGCAATAACAGAACTTCTAGTGCTAGTCACAAGCAACCTAAATGAATCTCTTGCTGAAGACACAATCTGATTTTGATTTGGGCCCCTCTGGATGTTGTGCATGATTTAACCCTGTGGCGAAGCTCTAGGTAANNNCGGGAACCACACGTGACGTCACGAAATGGCCTGCTTCCAGAAGCAAAGTTTTTTTTATTGGACCTAATATTTTTCCTTTTTTTACATATTATTCAGTATGAAATAAAGAAACATACATTGACTATCTGTTGCATACACCCCCCAGAAATCAACTGCCAAAAACAGTTTTTAATGTAAGATAAGGACTTTAAGTCCTCAATAAAGGTTATGTTAACATGCAATTTAGTGAGTTCTACCTAATTATTGTTGGCACCATTGGATTCCTTGAACCTGAAAATATGGGTTTAGCAGTTCAAATCAAAGTTCTAGCTTATTTAGAAGTCAAGATATTACAAAACCTACATTTTACGTTGGCCATTTTGGAAATTCCAATATGGCCGCCATATAAACACCTGGGCAAATGGAAGCATGGATTTTCTGAATCCTTATACAATATCCTTTCCAAAAATGTATAGTATTGCAAATCCCCACAAAAATCCCACAAAAGTATATAGTGAACCTGACTAAAGGGATATCAAGGTTTAAAGAGAAGTTTGGATTTTGGCTTATTTCCCTCAATGTCACGTGTCTCCGTTCTATTTGGATCTTTCTCACTTTCTCTCTGGATCTTTCTGTTGTGGCCTTTGGCTTTTTCTTATCTTAGCTCAAGCCAGTCTTCACTATAATTCCTATTTTAGGATTTGTTGGCTCAGGTACTACCACTGAAACTATTTTGCTTTCACAAACCTGTGTCCTTCACTTTTCTTATCTCCTCATAAGACGATGGGAAACTCTGATCTAATGGCTATGATAAAATATCCAAAGTTTTGACTAATGATTGGGGAATGACGAGTGTCCTATTGATTATATCTTGCTAATATCTCCCTCTTCTCATGTTTAATTGTGTTTAAATCTGTGTTCCACTTCCCAGGCACAGGGAGCAGATCCCATATCAGTTTGGAGCTCACTGCTATGGCTTCACAAACTACAGACACAGAAAGACCTTCTGACTGGTCAACTAAACCTGCTGGGACTTCCACTGTTGGTACAAGGTAATTCCACAAAAACGTTTATTGTCAGCATTGAAAACCTTATCTACCAGATGTTTGCTTATAATCTGCATAACTAGTATTAGTACTACTATTTATTGGCTTTTTTGGGTCAGTATAGCACATGTATTACTTTGATTGGGATATTTAAATAATGTTTATGTTACATGTAGAACTTTGTATGTCTGATCATTTGAAATCTGATTTAAGCCTTTTTAACTATGTACAGAGCAATGTAAAACATCAGCATCCAATGTTGACCTGTGTACTATGCAGTGCTAATAGTATTTTTTACATTTAAGTAAATGCAAATGATATGCACCAAATGTCTGAAGGGCGAGGATGATAACAAATAAACGTAATTGTAGTGTCCCAGCACTTGAGCCTTTAGGTACATCCCACATAATCAGTAAATCTGAACAGTCACAGTGAGTGAATCAGACAAGAAAGATGGTAAACAAATAAATAAGTCAGTGCTGAAGAAGAAGAGATAGATTCCTCAATCCCACATATAACAAAGCATAAACAGTAGTAAAAGTTGTGTGCCATGCCTACGGAGCCATTTCGGGTTCAGTATCTTGCCCAAGGCCACTTCAACCGGTTATTATCTCATTCTCTTTGAACAGTGCGTGTACAGTTTAGCATGAAAGTAGACAGGATTCATATAAAGATAATAAAGGCATCCAGTGCACATCATTTGCGACCAATTAAGTAGATTTCATATCTAAAGTGTGCTATCTGAATCTGTTTTTAGCAAATCTTTGTAACATTCAACTTGTCATTAAAAAAAGTGCTCTGTGGGGCAAATACATATTCATAGTCTTGATCCCAAAAAGTTGATGGATTTAGTGCTAACCAATGGTAAAGAAAGATAATTATTAGTCACAGGAGGCACAACAGGAAGTAGCAGTTTTTGACTACCATGTTTTTTTTCCAGCTCCACTAAGGAGGACAGCTCTCCAGACTCCAACCTGACACTGGAGTCCGACTCCAGCGGCGTCTTCCTCTCCTTATCCAATCAGAGCCAGGAGGAGGCCGGCTCTGACAGCGACCAGCCAATCAGTGGCTCTGACCTAGGCAGCAGCAGCACGTCACTGGAAAAGGACGGGGAGAATGGAGGGTCAAAGGAATGGGGGAGGGAGGAGAGTGCAGAGCTACAGTGGTGCTACCCTACACTATTCAATACATCCTTGCAAGAAGACATAGAAGGAGATAGGGACCAAGAGGAAGCTGGGCATGGAAATATGGGGACATATGAAAGGGGAGGGAAAGATGAAAATGTAAGAAGGGTTTGTAGGATAGGCACGGTTTCAATCATGAAGACCCATCTCAACTATACAGACAACGAGGGCTCCACGACTTTTATGGCCCCACAAAGTGAAGAAATACCGCCCAGGAAAAGAGTGACCCTCATGGGAGGTGACATTCCTCTTCCTCTGTCTCCCTTAAAACAACCGATCAAAACCTTTCTAGATCCAAATCAGATGCCAATAAGAAGCTCAGGACTGGACTGTGGTGACATAGATCCCTTTGTTCAATCGGACAGCTTTGTTTACCTCGCTGTGTCTGCAAAACCCGCCTCCCAGGGGGAAGTCGCCACAAAGACAGAAGTTCCCACCCATGGCAGTGTACAAAAGCGTTCAAATAGCGTGAAAACACACTTTGACCAGTCAAATACAGAATGGCGGGCCAAGCCAACTCAACTTGGTCCACAAAAACCAGAGGAAGGAGACTTTCTGTGCACTGACAGCTTTGTGTACCTGGCTGCTCCGGCCTGCCACCTATTGGGCCCCGCAGGAACTGCACCCTACAGCGGCAGGTATGTGTACTTTTTGTTGACTGTATCCCTGCATTCCATCGTTCATAGTTCAGTGGGGACCGACAACTAAGCATTAAAATGCAATACATTTATTCATGTTCTGGTCCACTTTACCTGGTCCTGCTTGTAATTTAACATAGATGTAAAAAGAGAACTGGATACAGAATTTGAGGCGAGGCCACGTTCATTCCTATGAAAGTTGCTCAGTGGCCCATGAAGCAAAAATTGCCTGAATGTCGAGGACTAAAGTACCCAGATCATTTCAGGGATCTTCGGGCAATCCTCCGCATCCATTGGGTCCATGGATTAACAGTTTTCCTTAAATCCTGCCTCCAATTCCCTCCGTCACAATAGCGTCACTTCTGGTCTCGGCTCGATCAAATAAATCGAGAGGGAAGATACCTCAGTCAGATTTTGGTGCATTTTAAAACGTTAAGGACCTAATGATTTAAATAATGGCTGCTTGAGAGTTTGACGTATTTTTCCCAATTCAAGTCAATGTGAATAGGACTTTTAAGGCTTCACGTGATTGGCATCACATGACTGAAACGGTAGTCATAGTACCACTATTTGGCCAAACTACTAAAATGTGCTTCAACAAACGACGCACTTTCTGTGGGCTTGATTCGTTGTGGCAGTTGACTAGGTAAGGTAGCCCAGGCATCTTCCCCCCAGCCATGTCTTCCAGCTCTCTGAAGAATACCGATACATTCTAGCCCAGATAAGGTACGTGATCCCGTCAGTGTTCTGGGTTATCCACAGGGTGTTGTTCCAGCTAGATGTTCCTTGAATACCTAATACCATCACCATGACAGCAGCCAATTTACTGCTAATACAATCCACCTCTCAATCTTGGATTCCATTTCCACTCATAAAAGGTTTCATTCCTTGTCTGCTCGGATCTTAACTACCACTTCTGGAATACTTTTTTTTGCACATCAAAGTAAGGGTTAGGCATGTGAAATCCAAGTGTCCCATGTCAACAAAAGACATTGAGTTTGGAGGTTGAGGATGTTCTTGAGAATGCCCATGAGGCCCTAGTGAACATTATTGCAAACGTTCACACATCTCAGGAAGGAGAGACAGGGTTTATCCCAGGGAAGAGAACTGCTGATTCCGTTGGAATCCAATTTCCATACAAAAGCATGTTTTTGTCAATAACCATCATTTATCTAATTTCCACTTCAAACTAATGGAGTATTATAATTGAAATGTGTGTTTGCCCCTCCCCCTGTGTTTAACATAGAGCTCTAATAATGAAGCTTTCTTTTTAAAATAACGATTCCTTGTTACAAAGTTCACCAATTGGCGATAGATTCCATTAGCACTTTGATTACTACAATTCCATATGATTTAACTCAGATTGTGCCTGTTGTGTTTTCTTCAGGGAGTCCGACTCGGAGAGTTCAGGATCTGGCCCTGGTGACATGTCAGTTCTGGGTTGTGGCTCAGTGGCAGGGGACAGTGACTGGGACTCAGACCTGTCTGACTCCGATCCCAGTCGCCCCCCCAGGATCTCTTCTGCTGGAAACAGAGCTGCCGGCGCATCACGATCAAAGCTGCACGCTGAACCGGGCTGGGATTTATTCGGAGATACCACAGAGCCTGAAGTGCTGAGTGAGCTTTTCACGGAACAGGATAAAAACAACAATGGTAAAGCAAGGAAGGTTACCGGGGTAACCAGCAGCCTGGAAGATTCAACGACCATTCCCATGGCAACTCAGCGTGTCGCTTCGCCAGTGAAACGGTCGATAACAGTGGAGCAGGCGTCAACAAAGGTGACATGGCAGTTTAGACCTGCCCAGAGGTCAGTCTGCACAGGAAGTAGAAAAGAGAAAGAGAAGGAAATGACGTCATCGTCATCAGTAAGGTTCACGGAACTGAGAGGAGAAGAGACCCATAGAGGCTCCCCTTCATCTTCATCGTCTTCATCATCGTCACCATCGTCATCATCTTCTGGTTGATTTGTAAAGGGAAATGATTTTTTACCACCAATTGGGAAGAGCTGTGTTGCCAAAAGATAGAAAATATCTTTAATTTGTTCTGTTGAAACCGACAGATGACAGAATTTCTGGACAGATTTATTTGCCTGTAATTAGTTTTTAATTTCGCTTCTAGTTGCTGCCATTGCCTTCTAATGACTTACTAAAGGCTGCTTAAAAGACTAGTTAATTGTTGCCTTTTCTTATGTTAACAGTCCTTCACAATATCATTATAATTTGTTCAAGTTTAAAGCGATGTGAGATTCTGAACTTCAGGTTGAGATAATGAGGAAAAATGGCCACTGATAGAGCTCTTATGTAATTTAAGCACTATGTTTATTCGAATGGAGTTGATCAGAAATCTAAAAATGTTGATTTAGAAGTTACATGTACACATTATTCTCAATCTAAATAAGAAATATATATAGTTCTGTGGGGGTTTATTCTGGTGAATGTATTGTACAGGATACACACAACTACCAGGAAAAAAAACACTATTCACATACTGTATGAGGCGTTCTCATGATGTTGCTTGGTCGCAATAACACAAACGCTTACAGTTGGACAAAATAACTTCTGCTAGACCATACCCTTCTGTTATCTTTTTTATAAAGATTTAACGATATAAACGTGTATCAGGCCTTATATTAAAATATATCTTCTTCCCTATGTAATGCCTAACTTTAACACCTGCTTATACTTCATATAATATTTTAAAAAACGGACTTTTAAAAACTGTCAAAGATCAAACTTTACAATGTCCAATGTATTTTATAATCACATCCAACTTTAACAACAGTGTATTTAACAGTGTGTTAATAATATATTTTGAAAGAAAATTATAGATTGAAATAAAAACAAACAAAAAAAAAAAAAACAAAAACAAAAAACCAAAAACAAAAAAAACAAAACCACACAAAAAAAAACCAAAAAAAAAAAAAAAAAAAAAAAAAAAAAAAACAAACAACACCACAAAAAAAAGGACCCGANATTTAACAGTGTGTTAATAATATATTTTGAAAGAAAATTATAGATTGAAATATAGAGTGATCAATTATACATATATATATATATATATATATATATATATACAGTATATGATGAATGTGCAACAAATAACGGAAGGATTTAGTGATAACATTTAATTTAACTGTTTTATTTATCAATTAGGTTAAAAATTGTGAATCTAATATTTGAGCAATATGCTTCATGCTATATTATATGTTTCATATGTGGAAAGTGTTGTGCATATAAATGGCTGAGTTTAATTTAATTTATACCGCCAACTACTGCAGTATTACACTTAAGTAGAGGTTCTATGTGGAACACTTTCAAACATCAATTTATTATCAGGTATCATGGTATAATTTCCATAAACAATGGAACAAGGTAGAGATGATTGATAGCATTTGCCTCACACCGGTGGTATTTTTATTGCGAGTGACTTTATCCCCCATAATCCTCTTTGCTTCTCCCACACCTCCAAGACATCTTTAGCTTTGCGGAATTGGATAAACATAATTTGTTCCCTTTTATTCCCATCAATCATTTGTCTATGGTTGTGCTGCAAATGAAGCAATCCAGAAGAGTTTCCCACAATTCTATGTTGCTGCACACTGCAGTGCGGAGACTGATTATGCTGCCAATAGGCACTGATGTTATAGGTTCACTTTAATACGTTTCAACCCTAACCCTTGCTTTTGTCTCTACGTGACTAATGGGGACAACATATTTTAAAACTAGTCTAGTGTTGAGCCAGAGCGTTGTAATGTAATTGCTCGGGGTAATCACGCTCAATTAAAATGTTCTTTTTACCTTTCGTCCGAAAAGGTCTCTTTGTTATTGTGTCTAACATGGTCTCATTCAAGAGGAAGTCTCCTTCTGAAATCTTACCACAGAGGTGTCTTTAGTCTTGTAGAAAACAGTAGAAATGTGAGTGAGTCATAGAGAGGAGAGCTGGGAGGGGTCTGTTCTGTTGGAGTGATGGTATGTACGATACGGAGAAAATATCACAATATATTTATATAATGATATACTTGAAATGACCATCTCTAATGTGGATTTAATCACCAAGGGCCTACGTCTACATAGCGTATTTTTCTGAGCACCTGTGTCTTTTTTCTCTGTGCTTGGAATAGAGATCGGCTGGCGGACACTATGTTGCTGCCAGTGAGTGTTTTACTTTTATTGCCGTATGTCCATAGCTCCTTGCTCTACGGCTGTCAGACTGAGCACTGAAGCTTATTCATACAACGTTTTACAGTAAGATTCTTTCGAGTAGTGTTCATGGTGAAAAAATAGAAGTCAAACCATTATAGCTTCTTAAAAACCAGAAAAGACAACACTTTACGATATCCCAAAAATCAGCTCTATATCAATATAGCCGACATATATATATCAGATGTACCTTTTTCTTAAACAACACATACAGTGTCAAAGACAAAAAAACAGGTGTGCAGGTTGTTCATTTTTGTTTACCCCCCCCACCTTACAGGTACCGATCATTTCAAGTCAGACAAAAAACCTTTTATTCTTCTGTTAGATCCTTTTCTCTGTAGGTGATGTTGTTGGATACTTATAATGACAATCAAACTGTGTTGGTGGCAGAAAAACAAGCACTTGTATCAGACATACATTGATGGCAGTGTATATGTTGCGTAATTGCATAAGCCTGTTTGGCAGCTACCTGCTGCAGCGCAAATGACCAATACTAGCCACTTAACTAACTAAACTTAGACTTGTGAAAGAATCTTAAAAGTAACCCTTTAAAATGACACACGTGTACACCTTTAAAAAACCAGCACAGTGATATGAGATTTATCATCCTATTATAAATGCCATAAAGGGAACGTGGTAGGTTCGGTTGACGAACTTTCACCAATAAAAATCCTTGTTACAATGGTATATGGTTATGAAAGACTGCGGGGGAAGTTTTTACCTGACACAAATGGATTCCTTCCTCATTTAGTCGTGCTCATGAATTTCAAATTGGTCAGTGAAGGTTACTGATAATTCCGAGTTGAGTAAATGTGTCTTTACTGTATGTGTGTTTGTGTTGAGAGTGAATATATTGTGGGGATACTGCAGCCATATTTCTTGATTGTGATTGATCTTGTTTTTTTTCGCAAATTAAGAAGTGTTGCCTTGTGCAGCTGAAACTGCCATTATGAACCTTGAAATGCTCCGCCAGTCCTTATTCTTGATGGTGATGCTCTGTGTAAACCAATTGGATTTGGTGGAGCCCTAAATGTCTGCTTTAGTGATGGATTCATTATATATATTATTTGATATGATCTGGTGCTTTTGAGCACAGATTGACAAGCACATCCATGGATGAATAACATGCTTTTATTAGCATGCAATGTATTTTTAAAGTTGCAAGATTGACAGGTTTTCTTATGAAGTGTTAACCAGTTCTGTACTCATGACTGATGCAGGTTTAAAATGACTACAGCCTCTGACCATTGTAACTTTTTTTTTTAAGGCTTTTAAACTACATTTGTTAATATTCTTATAAATCCAATAGCACCCCAAAATGCTGTTGAAAATCAGCGGTTTTAAAACACGAAAAGTGAGCTGTAAGGCGTTTTGGCACACATTTGCTAATGGGCCCACGATAAGCTCCCATTACTGGAGAAACCAAGCAGTACTCCTGTGCTTTTTCTTTCTTTATTTCATGTGTGTCCATTTGTGGTTATTTGATTAAACACACATGTGCAGAAATGTGTAAATAAGTGAATTGTCAATGGTTCTGGTATAAAATAAATAATTAATCATTTCGATATGATGATTTTGGATCACGAATAAGCTAATAAAGCAGGATCTACTTAATTTGATATTATACTTAAGTGGTGCCAATATACATTGAATCTTTTGCTAACTTTGTTGGTAATTCAGCCTAGTATTTTGGGATCTCCGATGGCAATATTAAAATTGAGGAATGTATCTTGTAAACACAAGCCAGAACAATAATCTCATATATTGTGCTTTTCATATAGGAAAGATTGCATTGGAATAAGACTGTATGAGCCAGTATTCCCCTGCAGGCCCTTCAGTCTCTTGGTGGTTTTCTGCCAGCTCCAGCATCTTGATACAGTCATGTATGTGGGTCTGTGCTGTTTATTTGATGAAGGAATGGGGCCGAGCATTTATAAAAACTACCTTTACAGGTTTGATAATCCACACTGCTTATAGCGTCTGGCTGAAAATCCATTCGGAAAAGGCTGTTTATATTAAATGTAACCTGTGTTCTCTATTACGCTGTCTCTATGCTGTGTAGCACGACCTGGTTTGTATTGGAAAAACTGCTTTTTCTAACCCTGCTGCTTCACATGTCTGATGGAAGGAATGTTTGTCTTAGTAACTAGACTTTAGAGCTGACACATTGGACCAAATGAGAGGAGGAGCCAGATAGTTGTACACAATTCAATAAAATAATCTTTGATTTTCGCTAGCATTAAACTGTGGCAAGTCATCTAGTTTCATTGTCAAATATTAAGGGTAAATTAACATCACTGACTTTTGTAAAATTCAGTATAATCAGGCCATACGTGTAATACTTTGCTCTTCATGTAAACGCTGATCACTGTTAAAGCTTAGTGGTGATGAATAAGTGAAGACTTTTAAGGGGATAAGGTGGATTTATGTGAAATCGAATTGTTTGCCACATTGCCAAGCCTTGTTGAAATGCATTAAAGTACAAATAAAGATTAAACTCAATGGTGGAATGTGACTCACTTTGGCCTGTGTCGTCTGTCTTAACCTTGGTTTTTCACTGCTATGCCACCCTATTAGGGATATACATACATCTTAAAGAAATTAGAGAAAATAAAAGGGAAATGCATAAAGCTCCATTAGTTATCAACAATGGACTAAATTAATGTGTGCACTGAAATGTGAAAGGGTTTTGTTTTGCTTAGGAATCCACAGAAAGGTACCACGAACTCTGCAATCCGCACTCATGTTTTAGTGGTTTTTACATTATTTTGATGGTTTATAGTCCAAACCTTTCTTGTCTCCATGTAAATAGCTGTATCACACCCACTTTGCATTGTCAAGAAACACATTTGCAATGAGCAGATGAACATAGTGGAGCACTGAATAGTTTGAGAGCCAGACATTATCTAAGGAGTTGGGGGAGACCAAAACAGCTAAAAGGAGAGCGAATATGGACGTACATCATTCAAATGGCCAACACTTCAAATATGTCAATCTTGTCTTTGCTATTGTTCTGCTGCCTTCAAATGGCCATCAAAAGCAAACGCTTACATTTGATTTGACAATTCAAGGACCGTTATTTGTATTGGTAATAGTAACATTGCACTTGCAAGTTAATTGCTTTGATCTGGTAAGATCGATACATATAACACCAAGCTTGTTGTACATTTTCTTTGTTTCAATCTCAACATTTAGGTGTGCTGACAATGGTTGTATAAAGAGAACTGGATATAGCGTTGGAGGCGGGCCTCCGTTTCTTTCCCATTCATAAAGCCAAAGTAGTGGGAATATGGAGTACTAAAATGACCGATCTTCATCTGAAATCTTCTGCATCCATGGGGCCAATGGAGCAGAGGCACCCGGGTTTTCCTTAAGTACCAATTCCAATCTGCTGTGTCACAATAGCGTCACGTCCTGTTTCCGCTCAATTAAATTATTGGAGAGGGAAAATAACTTCCAATGTTCTTCTGTTGATTGGGCCCATAGAGCATGTGTACTTGCATTTTCCTAAGGCCCCGCCTCCAGTTCACTGCGTCACGACAGCATCATGTTCGTTCTCGTCTTAGTCAAATGACTGGAGAAGGAAAATAACTCTTGTCAGCACTTTTAGCTCATTTTGCAACTTTAGGGACCATTATATTTTAAATATGATGGTTTAGTTTATATATAGTTTTTATAAATTGTAGGCTGATTTACAGACCTCTCTTTCCCAATGTTAGTCAATGGGAAGAAGTCATTTTGGGCCAAATTGCATCACATGACTGACACAGCAGCTTGGCCACCACGCAAAATTGGCTTTGCAAAGGCTGACTCCCTTGGGGCCTGTTGCGGAGTCTTAGTTTTACCTCCAAATAACGATTTATTTGTATATATCATAATGGTAATTATGTCCCTGTTTGACTTCGTGTAGCAAAGTCATATATTTTCCCAGGTCTCAGGAACAGCTTATGTGAGTTTGTTATAAAAACGTAAGAAATGATGGCAAAACTGAGTGTAAACCCAAAGTTGTAATTAATTGGAATGTATCCTCGGTAAATGAATCCGAAATCCTGCTTTTCATTTGCAAACTTAAACTCCAATGTAAAGATGAACTGCCAAACAAATATAGAACTTCTTCTATTGAAGGTATTTAGATTTAAAAAACTCAACTGTTACAATAATTCTATAACTATAATTACAGTCTTTTATAAGACACAAACACACATACCACACACAACCTTTCAGTGCCATCTGTGTATTAAATAGTACATGGTGGTGGATGAGAAGTTGTGTCAGTAATCTAGGTCTGTCCATCTATTTAAGGCTGATTAATTAGAGCATCTGAATAAGGCCAGAGAGGGAGAAAGAGAGGGCGAGACACACTGCCAGTATGAATAGTTAATCTATGTGCCACTTCCCCTGCCACCACAGGGATTGTGGTGATTTATTGGGCCAGATCACACAGTCTGTTTGTCTGCAAAAATATGCGTCCAGATTTACTGAAATTCTTGAACTAATTTCAACTAACTTTTAAGGATGAGTGCACTCTGTGGAACACAATAATATGTCTGCCGGGAAGAAGCTTGATTTAATTGCTTTTGTCATTGTGTGTGCCATAAAGCATACAAGCTGTATTGTATACCATAACAATATTTGCATACCCCAACATCCCTATGGGAAATATGAACAGGCCTTTTTTTTATTTATTATTGGGGACAAAGCCCCAGTAGACTGAGCTATAGGGCGTCCCGGACCGGCTTCTTTTCATTATTTAACGTTTTTAATATATTTCAAATTCAGGTTTATCCAATTTAATCATTTCTCTTTGTTCCATTTTCACCTCTTCCCAAGCTTGAAAAGTTGCCGGTGTTCAGTTTGTTGCAATATGCAACCTCCTTCTATTTGCCACCAAATCCTACAAACTATCCCTTTAATGAAAGTCCAGGAAGATGACTGGATCTGGTTTTACCACACATGTTTTCAAGAAATATTTAATCAGCAGCAAAAATGTTCAGTTGGGTTTTAGGCTTCTTGTTTTTCTTCCGAAACTCAACACTGCATGTAGATTTTTTAAACTGTAATTGGCTATTGGTGGGGAGATGTGAAAGTGGGCAAAGTTGAATTCCCATTTTTAAATTCATTTCATCAAGATTTGAAAGAGCTGCAGGACTCTTTGAAGATTATAAGTGCGTCATCCAGGGTACTCTTAGCATTCTTACTTAACTTTCAACATAATTCAAGGGACTGAAATACAGCTAATGCTTAAGTTGCACTGTAACTGATCTCAGTGCTGCATTTGACTCGTCCTACCACAAAATTATTTTCTGACACAGAACTAGATTGGTTTGAATCCATCCTAAAGAGAGGAAACACTTTGTTTCTACAGGTAATTACACATTACACAAATATGACATGCGGAGTACTTCAAGGCTCCATCCTGGGACCTCTTCATCTATATGTTTTTATTTGGCTCAGATAATGGAAAATAACAGCATATTTGGCATATGCAGAAGACACACATGTTTAAATAACAACTAATTTCATTAGGTGACTATGATCGAATTCAAGTTGATTGAACAAATCAATGATTACATGAGTCAGAACGTTCAATTAAACAAATATAAAATTAACAAAATTGTTTTTGGAGGAATGACTAAAAGCCAGTGCTCATCTTCAATCAGCAATGTTAAAACACATGGAAAAGACCAGAGATACTAGAGTAGTCATGGACTCTGACCTACATTTCATTGGTCATGTTAAGACATTTACAAAGTCAGCACCTTAAGAATATATCTTAATTTAAGGATTTAGAAAAACGTGCATTTATCTTCTTCTCTTATGTTACTTTTACTATTGTAGCAGTGCCTTGCAGATCTCTGAAAAATCTAACAGACAGCTGCAGCTGATTCAGAACGCTGCTGCTCGAGTCCTAACAAAACACAATATAAGTGGAACACATCACTTCAGTTTTTTAGGTCTTGACAATGGGATCAAAATACTATTGTTGGTTTTTAAAGCACTGCATGGTTTGGTGCTTAAATACATGTTGAATCTTCTGCTACATTATGAATCATTCAGAATGTTCAGGTATCTGTGTCAGTTTTGCTTTCAACAATTCAAAGTATTTTACAAAAATGAAAACATTACGATCATTAAGAAATAGTGCAGAATGGCATTCAAAACATTAATAAAAAACCAAATAGAATAACATTAACATCAAACAAGCCAATATATGAAAAACATTAAAAGCATTAAGAAATTATTTGTTCCCACACATTAATCCGGCTTGCTATTCTTGGACCCCATCTGTAGTCACTTAAGTGATTCTGGTAGAGAGGGAGGGAGTGGCTCAGCTGGAGAGCAGACATCTGATCAGAATCAGGTGTAGCCCTGGCTAAGATCATTTACACAACAGGATGTGAACAAGTTTATCATTTCTTAAGAGAGGGTTAAAATGTATAATTATGGTTAAAAAGATAACTTAAGATATATTATGAAATGCATAACTGAGTTAAAAATTCAAAGATTAAAAGTCATGAGTATACTTTGTTTACTGTGTATATGAGTAAGCATTAGGGTGGTCCTTAAAATTGAAAGTCGGAAAGTCTAAGCTCCAACCCCCAGAATTAATTCTATTAGTCAAGAAAACTCTCCTGGTGAATTTTTTCCTCAATCTGAGAACATGTACCCCTCCCTCATCAACCTTGAAGTTTAGCCTCAGTTGCAGCACAGTGGCTGCTGGTGTGGCAGCCCAGGTCGATGTTGTCAGATTGAGGAAAAAATTCACCAGGAGAGTTTTCTTGACTAATGGAATGAATTCTGGGGGTTGGAGCTTAGACTTTCCGACTTTCAATTTTAAAAACCACCCTACGTGAGGCTAAACTTCAAGGTTGATGAGGGAGGGGTAAATGTTGTTGGAATTCGAATACAATTCACCAGGAGAGTTTTCTTGACTATCATAAATCAGACAACGGGGAAAATAAACAGAACTGTTTTGACAGGGACGTTAGGTTTTACAACGGACGGCCTACACTGAACTCCAATGGAAGTGGTGGTCGTCTTGTTGAGTCAAAACAGACGGGTGTATGTATAAGGGGTATCCCCAAACTTGTGTGCCAATAAGTCCTTTGTGGGAAAATAGAAATGACCTGTACAATTTGGAGCGGTAAATTGTACATGAACATATATTTTATACTGGTTCCTTACCACTCTGTTGAAAATATCTTTAAGTATAGTGTAGACAATGACTACGGTAAACAGTATAAACAAATGTTTGAGTGTTTATTATTTAAAGGGTATTGAAGTCCAACCCTTGTTCTGGTGTGGGAATAGAGGGGGTTCCGTTAAAGGGTAGGGTTATCCACACGATATATGCCACACATATTGGGGGAAGCAGACGAGACAATGACGGGGGAGGAAAGGCGTGTTCTTGGTCTCCCCCTAGGTCACCCTCGGACTTATGGAACGTTGACTCTGGGAGGTTGGACGTGGCGGACTCAGAGTTGGAGAGCCACAAAGAAGTTGGGCGGGAAAGGGACAAAATAGAAAACATAACTGTTGGTTTTGTAGACTTTCGGAAAGGGTTACCACGACCACAAAAGCAAACACTTTTTCACCTTTTACCGGTTGCACAAACATATATATCTGCGAGTGTATAAAAAAACGACAACCAGGCAGCTTTAACCGAGGACGACTGGAACCTCCGGTCGGGTAAAAAAAGGGAGGCGAGACACAGTTCACCCCTTTCGGCATGTGAAAGCCATGACGGAGTAGAGAGCTCGCTAAAACACTCGTAGGGGTCCGTCGGTGTCCCCGTTTGTACCACCCGTTGATCCTTTCCGTCGTGTCGTTTGGTCCTGTTGTGCCTTCCCGTTTCTTCCGTGTCTGTTGCGTTGACGTACTATACGATAGAGTACAAAATAACTTTAGAGGTACATAAACGTTACCTACAAGGATTTTTTGTTGTTGTAATTGTAGTAGGTAGTTACGACGACGCATGACCCGACGAAGAGCGCGACGACGACGATCAGGAAACTATCAAGTGGACAGCCAGAGGGGACGACAGGAAAGAACCTTTCGGGTATTTTCTACTTGTAATCAGAAACTCTATTGAACACCCGGAGTTAATGGTACCTTAATGATACCTTTGATGTAGCTGTAAGCAATCTTTACCATCTTTTAAATTAGATTAGACTTAAACTTCGTACATGGAAATCTAGGGGAGGGAGATTTCATGATAGGCTTATTTGAATCTTTCACTACGAGCGACTGATGCGTATTCGGGTTCAAATTCTCTATGTATACCAAAATTTCTTAACGGTTTCCGAGTATTTGTCCCGTTGTCCGAGAAATTGGTTCCTGTGACTATCCGGATTGTACATTTGATCAAACGAAGTCGTGAATTAGGATTATAGTGTAATTATAATCGTTTAAGATAAATTAAAAATTTGTATAACTCATATTATATATGTGTATTAGCTGAAACAACATGATTTATGAACGTTTAGTTTTGGAAATAAGTGATTTAATTAATGGGAGGTTTCTTAGGGCATCAAGATTAGGGAGACAATGAGTTACGTAAGTGTAACGCGGCGGCTACTGAGAGGCCCCTTGTTAGGAGCAGACGTCACTTGGTTGCCTGCTATTGGCAAAAAACCTGAACGGTGCGACAGCATTGCAGTAAGATAGGATATGGGCGCGACCAATTAGGTAAATTTTATCCGTCTTTTCGTTTCTAAAATCGTCCGTCAGCGCCCGACACCATTTATAAAAAACCACCCCGAAGTACCTTTGACCCCACTGTTTTGGTATGAGTCCGCCCGGACATTTTAGTCCTCTGACTTTATTTGCGTTTGTAACACACACACACACCGCACACACACACACAGCACACACACAGCACACACAGGTATGAACGGTTGGGAGGGCTAAAAGCGCCCCTGAGGGCGTAAAGGAGCGGGCTAAAGACTGTTTTAGTCTAAATGAGGTGGTGAGCAAACGGTGAGCCTGAAATATGTCCGATGTGGTAACAAACCAAACGGTACCATTTCGCGGAGGTTGGTGGCCTTT
>NW_011357369.1:184587-189279 GCF_000735185.1 Notothenia coriiceps
ACGTTGTAATTGTTAATTAAGTTCGTTTAACGTTCGTTTTTTATTTGTAATAAAATTGCGTTTTTTATTAAGTTAAATTGTTTGCACCGAAATTTTTGGTGATCCCGCCACCGTCGTGTCCATTGTGTGTCGTACTGATTATTATTTGAAAAAACATAATAACTCACATCCATGTGGGAATACCTACATATTGTAGACTTTCTACCACCATCAAAAATAAGTACAAAAAATGTTACTAAATGTCCTTATAATGATTTATGATTAAGTAAAGAGTACAAATGAGATGTGTAAATTATAGACTAAACATTTGTAGTCGTCTCGTCTTTCCGTATCCCTACCCATGGGGGGGGCCTTGGCCTCTCGGGCCCATATTTTGCCCGGGGCCCCGACTTAAATTAATTTCCTTGGGCCACCCATTGGCAATTCGAGGCGCAAATAGACAGAAAAATAGCCATGATCCTCTGTAGATTTTTTATATACAGTACAAATAATAACGATGTGTCTTGTAATATAAACGTCAAAATCACAGCGGTTGAGGCAAAGATTATGCCGTTTTTCTGTCGTTTTACGCAGCTACTAATAAAAAATCATAAAAGCTAGAGAGAGGGGGCACGAAACGCTCCCCTCCCCGTCTATTAAGAGTACATACTTTCATAGGGGGAAAGTAGAAGGTCAATGATAGAAATATAGAATATAAAAAATCAAGAAGATACTGTAAGTCAGGGCTATTCAATTACACATTCAGTTGGGCCAGATTTTATATATCAAAATTCAGCTGGGCCAGACATTCAGCGACCTGTAAAAAGCGGGTAGTGACACATTTTAAACCAACACATATTACTGCGATGAAAAAGATGCAATTTGTATTCATTGTTCATCTAACAAAGGTACGTCAAAAAGTGCATAAAAAACAAACAAATTAGCATTCATTTAACAGAATCTGAAAAAAGTGCACAGTTGTAGCATTACATTTGTTTGCTTTAGAAGTCAAATATTCAGGTTATTTTTTTTAACCAGGCACATCACAACGTGCATTTACTGAATACAATAATAGCAGTCTTAATAAATGTCCTCACATAAAAAAAACAGCAAAAGAGCTCCAATGCAACACAAAGAGGTAGTACTGTAGCAATACTATTTTTTCACTTTTCAAGTAATAACAAAAAAAATCATACGTTTTGGTCACATTTGACCCAGACACATTACAAAGTGCTTTTAAATGACTACAGAAAGAACTGTCAAGTTACCCTTCAGTGCACAAACCCATAACAAGGGATACGGGTAACTATATGAATGAATACTACACTACACGTCTACAATAGTAAACTAGGTGCTTACTATCACCTCATTTGTGATTTGTCATCGCTGACTTTCTCAATGGGAGAAGGGACATTTTTTGTTTTGAACAAGAGCAGTGATTTTTGGCTCATAGGATGTCAATCCTAAAACATTGGTGAAGAGTGCTGTCAGTCAGGGAGCAGCGAGTGCTACTTTTGATTGAGTTAATGTGTGAAAAGCTTGATTCACATGTGTATGTTGATCCAAACATACTGAGCACACAGATCGCTACTTTCTGAACGTTAGGGAACTGCTGTTTGTTGACATCACTCCAAAACTTCGCTGCATGTCAATAAGTTCCAGTGTATATTTCCCCTTGTCGATGCAGGGGACCACTTCCTTTGCTCTGATTGATACGTCCCCCTCTATTGCAACAGTGAAGGGGTCTCTGGCAAAGCCCATCACCTCTGTGGGCAGAGCAAGTCCATCCAATCGACAGGCAAAGTTCTCTTTCAACCTCGCAATGAAATCTGTCATCACATCCGTGATTTGTGCCGGAGATGTGATGTGTTTGGGGAGCGTCAGAAAATGCAGCATCTGACCCGTGCTCAAGTCGGTCGCGAAAAGGTCCAGCTTGACTTGGATCTGCTCCACAAGATCAATGACCGTTTTGTCTCTGTTTACGCTTCAGAGTTGAGAGAGACATGTTTTAGAGTTGCTATCATAGGACCACCGTTACTAGCGCCACTAGATGCACTTTAAAAAAACGTGCTGCATTGTGGTTTGGTGGTTTCTATGCAACGCGGAGTGTTGCGTTCATGGTCTGTACTAGTGTAGGAATTTGGCTACGGGAGGCTGGGCCACTCAGGAGTTGGTTCTGGGCCGCATCTGGCCCTTGGGCCGCCAGTTGAATAGGCCTGGTCTAAGTAGTGGGGGAGTTTTATAAACTAAAGGTGTGGAAATTCTCTCGCGTTATAATATCAGCGCGGCCGCGGTCAGATCAAAATACCTCCGAATGCAATTTGAATAGACCTACAGCCAATCAGAGCAACAAAACGTTGGGTCTGCTGCGTCATGCATTACTGATACGTCACGTTCACAGTGAAAAGTCCCCAAACTCTCGGCGAGTAAATTGCAGACAGACAGCAGAACTTCTAGGATTAATTATATATTTTGGATGGATAGATTTGTTCTTAAACACCCTTGCATTGAGGTACAAGTCGAACAGGTGCCAGAGTCACACGACCCACCTGAAGAGTGAATAGTGAGTTTTGAATATATATTGTAATAATGGGTCATTTGAAAAAGTGTTTTGTATGACAATAGAGACACAGGCCACCTGTTGTGTGCTGTGTCTGTCTCTCTCTGTTTACCTGTGTATGTGTCTCTCTCTGTCTATCTGTCTCTCTCCCTGTCTCTCTCCCTCTCTCCATGTCAATTCTATATGTCAACTTTTCTTGTCTCTGCCGCTGCGTAGCATGTTGTAACAACGTGGAATTAGCAGAATAGGCTATTGTATTGTTTAACTCACACCTGTTGCTCTCGATGTAATTTAGCTGATAAAAGGAGACTAATAAAAGCTAATAAAAGCCTCACGCATGGCGTTTCACTGTCAAGGGTTGCGATATAGCGTGTATGTAATTATTACATTACAAATACTGACTTGAGCCCCACCACTGTATAGGTTAGCCCTACCATAGATTACCCAACACAAATACTCTAGCGCCGCCACTGCTCCCACTCCTGTGCAGCTTCAAAAAACTGCTGCATGGGTCAGCAAAAATGTCCTCCGTGTTTACCACATTTGAAGAATATTTGTCCTGGAACTTGTGTGCCGTTACAGCGAGGCAGTGATGGTCCTTACTGATGTCCACTGGTCTCCAGTCAGTTATACATAGGTTGTTGCAGATCTTTTTACTGCCATTCAAACCATTGTAAACATCAGCGTTGCTATTACAGAAGCAAATTGGGTCAAACGTGTGATCAATTGGCAAATTTGTTTAGTTTTTTAAGATTGATGAGTGTTAACGCTGATAGCCCTACCCACATATTGCCTCAAGGCATGCTCTGTTGGCCGGAGCTTTAAATAAAATGCATTTCCTTAGAACTAAGATAATGTTTTTTTTCGCCTGCAATTGAAAAAGTGCGGTGGGTCTGAATAGCCTTAGATGACCAGTACAGCAATGAGGATCAAACCACCTTTTAAATGCAAGCAAATCAGTCAAACAAGCTTACGCTGCAACACACCGACACATGGGAGCTCATGCAGCTATAAAGAACCTCAAAAGGGGGAATACAGGTGTGTGAACGTACCAATCTCTAGACATATGTACTGTGCAGTAGATAGCTTGATAGCCACATTATAAAGGAAATCTCAAAAGTCACCAGCAGACATTCAGAACAAAAAAGTGAAGGAAAAGAGTACTAAATGCTGTACACATCAAAGTCAGCACTTAAAGTCCCTAGTGCTTAGTTACAGAAATTCAAAAGTGGGTTATCCCACACTTAGCTCACCGGGTAGAATGGGCTAAGTGCTTTGACCACAACAAAACAAGTTAAATATAATTTCACCAAGCACTATAACAACGTGCAGTCCTTTAGAACTTTAAGAAGACAGGTGATGACTTCACTTGTGGCTCAAGTATCCTCTTGCCGGAGCCACTGCAGCAGGCACAAGGTAGCCTGTAGATACCGTCAGATCTGAACATCAAACGTAAACGCCCAGGTATATTAAAGGCCGCCCAAGTATATTTCACGACCCATTTAGGTTTTTTTTCTTTTATTCGCCCGTGACCACAACGCAACCTGCGATTGATTAACTTGTGGACAATGATCCCTCTCTAAGCCTCTAGTGGCCTCAGTCCCGGACTGGCCATCGGGAGGACCGGGGGCTTTCCCGATGGCCTGGCCTGTTAAGTGGTCTGCCTCACACAGGGTGACTGGCTGTCTCCATGATGTGGCCTGCCAACATGGCCACTGTCATACAGATCATAAATCAAAGCCCTTGATTGGTCTTTGTGTGTGTCATTCAAGCTCGGGATAACCTCAGCTCAGGTGAGGTAAAGGACTCTCTGTGTTTAGATAGTTAACTTAGTCTAAGTTTTCAGTGGGTCTCAAACGGTTTGGTCACCATTTATGTAAACACAAATTTCCATTTGAGGGTGTCACTGTTTTTTCATATTGGAAATGGTATGTTATTGGTTATGGTCATGATTTTATGATCATTGAAATATAGTTATGTTTCATATAGGTGTTCCCATAGATCTAGTCTCTTTATTTTCCCCTCAAAGTGCACCAGATTGATGCATTTAACTCCAACATTTAAAAAAAAATCTTGCAGGGGGGACCCCCTTGAGGATTTGAGGTCCCCCCCCACTTAAAATCAGATGGACAGGTTCCTAAATACATTTACCA
>NW_011357369.1:198045-207575 GCF_000735185.1 Notothenia coriiceps
GCAAGCTGGGAGAGCTAGACCGCAGTTCATTTCCTCATATTCCAAACAAGATATTACGGTAGCAAATCACCCGGTTCTTTACGACCAGAACTATTTACCGGGATACAAACCGGAGGAACCAGGCATGGAGGGAGGTGGCAGAGACAGTGGGTGAAACTGGTAGGTTTTTCGCCTGTTTGGAGAGTTTATATCCAGTTTACTTCGTTTTAACATTGCTATTGCTTTGTATGTCGGGAGGGCGGGAGATTCATGTGATTGGTTGTTGGTCGCGTTGCTCGCAAAAATCACCAAGCTTCAGACACGCCCAGCGTCACGATTCTTTCATGCCTGTAGTGTAGACGGGCCGTTATTGTTCTTTAGGTTGGCCACTCATGTGTCGCAAGTGTTGACAGGGGGCGGGGGAACACGCTCATGAACTGTTAGCGCCGGAACCTCGCAACGGCTGCGGAGCGCATTTGCGCCGCAAGATGAGGTTTGAGTCTGCGTGATCTGCGTGTAGGTAGGGGCAGCAGCCATATCATTAGCTAGAACTAGCTAGATCTGATGGATTTGGACATAAACGCGAGTGAAGTATAACCGGACGCGAGAGAGAGAGAGATCCGCACCTGCTGCTCTGCCCGCTGTGAGGGACCGGTGAGCGGAGCAAAACACACCTTTAGACGTCACATTTAGCTATGTTACTGTCGTATACATTGAATTATTCAATTTGATAATATGTAATCAACTTAGGCATGCCTTCCAAAAAATAAAAAATATATTAATAACTCACATTCGAATACCTGAATAGTTATTCGAATACCTGAATAATTTTGAATATGCGGTTAATCGTTCCCACACAGTTTGTGTGTGTGTGTCTTACAGGGCCTTTACTGACCACAAACTCCTGAGTGTGTGTATGTGTGTGTGTGTGTGTGTGTGTGTGTGTGTGTGTGTGTGTGTGTGTGTGTGTGTGTGTGTGTGTGTGTGTGTGTGTGTGTGTGAGAAAGGGTTTTCCTTCATCCTGTGTTTGTCTAAAAGGGTGGTTCCTGGTTGGTTAGTTTTTTATTTGTTGCTTAGACCTATATACTGTAACATTTATATTATGTTCTTACTATGTTACTGTTTTTATATGAAAATAATAGCTTTTTGAATAAATATGATGAAGTTGAATTTATATCTTACGTATATATGTGTCTTTTTATGATGAGGTTGATCTTTCAGATCAAATTGACTATGGTATCTTAAACATGGTATTGTAAGTGTATCGTGTAGCTTTGGATTCACAGTAGTCTTGGTCTTGATCTTGACTTGGTCTCGACCTCTTAAAGTCTTGGTCTTGGCTTGGTCTTGCTACTCTCTGGTCTTGGTAATGTCTTGGTCTCGGATAAGGTGGTCTCGACTACAAGACTACAGTTAACATATGGGTGTTTTGTTCCTCCGGATGCTCAGATTATTTTCCATTCCTTCATGTGGTTTGGATATGATTCAGTGTCTCTTCAGTGTGGGGAGCAGGGGATTTGGATGGTCAAACCTTGAGTGTCTCTTTCTCTGCAAATGTGTCCATAAAGTCCACGGCAGAGAGTGAAAGTGCTGGAGCGAGGGAAGCAGCTTTAAATGAAAACTAGCAGAAGTTTTGTTGACAACAACAACTAGAGATCAACAGTCTTCAGCTGTGCTGACTCAGCGGGCTTAAGACCACAAACAATATTTTGCCAAAGAAATCTAAAACAAGTGTTTTTCTCCTGCTGCTGGAACGCAGCACACAAACATAACATCTGTTAATGTGGGAGTCCTTGGGATGAAGTGGTCTGAAGTGGGAGGTGGGGGTACATTTTTGTAATTATTTAGGGGTTCTTGGGGCTTTAGTGTAGTAGTCTATTTAAGCCCAAACATGACAAGGCCTGACGCCTGGATTCCACTGGGTCCGTCTGCGCCGCGCCATGCACAGAGACGCAAGGCGTTGCATAGCGCCGGGCAGGAAGTGTAACGGCCAGATCTGGTCAATCCCCAAAATAATCTAATTTTGTCAACACAGTCTCACTCCCTGAACGTCCAATAGCGACACTTGGTTAGGGTCCTTTAGCGTGCAGTTGTGAAGCGCCGAGGCTCCTTCAGCTTCATAAACGGACGCAAAGAGCTTTCAACTGATTGTAATGTGTTCCCATCGGCGGCGGTATTTGACACTCAGGGAAGCCCCGCATCGGTCCATGTCCGCGGCACTTAAAAGGCAATGTGAGCGTCCATTCCCATTGGATAACGGAGGATTTTACACCTGGAAGTAAGTATTCTCCTTACTGTCGATTGATTTTACAGTGATATCTGCACTACTCATCAACACCAGATTATCCTTGTTAATTACACAACATTGATTGGTTTAAATTGTGTACAATGCTTTTGTGTTTTTCCCCTTCGACTCTGAGAAACAAATAGTTGTATCAAAGTTTAGGATGGCCGAAGACACTACACTACCCAGAATCCTCAGCTATCGTTTGAGACTACACCATGCGCTTTGCTCGACAAACCCTGTGAGTATATAATCACATGAATAAATGATGATTTGATTTTCAACATATGGTTTCAGCTCTAATGTGAGAAGGACACTGACATAACCCTGTTGAATCACTCCTGGCTTACTGTGGTAAATCATTGAATCACTGCTCGACACTGTTAAGGGAATTTCCAATCCCCTTTGTTTCGGGCCAGGAATAGTTTGGAAATGTTCAATACTAGCGCCTGGTGATGCCGGACGTTTAATCCAATACAAAAATCACTGAATGGAGTTTGATAGAATTGAATTCATCCTCTGTTTCCCCTGACCAATTGATTGGCTTTAAACTTTGCAAGTCTGTAGTCCACAATCATGCCTTACTTTTCACAAGCAACATGCTCACAATACTGAAATACGTAATGAGAACACAAGCTTTATAGTATTTATATGATATACATTTAACTGGTATACCCAGTCAGCTAGATCCCTTCTTCAGAGTAAATCCCCTTATCAGTATAAAGATGAACTGTTAAATCAGAATCTATTTTTCATCTTTATCCAAAATGGTCACTTTGGATAAAAGTCCCCTAAATGACAAGTAATCATCCTTAATGGAATACAAACACACTAGCTTGCAGAGCACTCATTAACCACCAGACCAAAAGTTTGATCAAAGGTGATCAAATATGCCATAGCATTTGGACCTGAGATAGCCTTATTTTATTATATTTAATTTGTACGGGTATATCTATATTTAATCGTTTTTGTATCATTGTTTTATTTGATGGTGCTTTTCTGACAGTTGATCTTCTTTAACTGTGTTTATGCCCGCACCATTTACACCAAGGAAATCCCTCGTTTGCTAATAAACATGAATCTGATTCTGACATTAATGTGGGAAAAAAACAACTTTCTCGGAACACTTCATATATTTCTCTGCAGAATAAGGCAGCTGAGAAATATATATATATAGGGGAGAAGGGGGTAAGTTGAGCCCAGGGGGTAAGTTGAACCACCCCCTGTAACCAGGCAACGCCTTATAGTTGTAATCAAGTGACCAGAAATTATGCAAGCTCCACCCATGTCTCATTGCCCGTGAAAGAGAGATACTCATTCAGGTCTGGTAAGTAAACGTTTTTACAAAAAAACGTGTTTTGCTTGTCAAAGTACATTTTCTAGATGTCAGCTATATCTCCTGTTATGTCAAAAAAAAAGTTTCCAGGTTTAAACACATGTGTTGGCATCATATTAAACCATGTGAATCATTAAGCTAAAGATGACTGATTTTAATGCTAGGCTATTTTTTCTAAAATGGTGGTTATGGGGTAAAGCCACTTGGGGTAAGTTGAGCCAGTTTTTCAATGGAGAATTGAATGAAAGTAGGCCAAGTTGATAATAAGAGCTCATTGTAGGCTACATTTAAAGTTGAATTTACCCCGTGTTTGATTGGTAAGATGTATGAAATTGTATCACCATTTGTATGATTAATTTTCCTTTTAACATGTTAAAAAAAATCAATCAATTCAATCTTTCGATTGAATTGATTGATTTTTTTTAACATGTTAAAAGGAAAATTAATCATACAAATGGTGATACAATTTCATACATCTTACCAATCAAACACGGGGTAAATNAGTGTATATATATATATATATATATATGATATATATGCATCATAAACACATGCAAGTATTGCTAATGCCATTGTTTTTAAGTTGTTGTACATAGTCCTCAGTCTCAAATGCTTAAATTGTTTATGGAGGCATTACAATTTAAGACTGTTAAATTAACACTGAAAACTCCTGTTTTTTCTTTTGCATTAAGTCATACTGGGATGTTTGCTGAAATTGATTGCATGTGGCACAGCCCTACCTAGAAAAAAGTGCTGCTTAAACTCAATATTCATTCTGATGTATCATCTGACCAAGTCTCATTTCAAGACTCCATTTTAAAACCATACTAAAAAATATGCAAACCAGTTGGAGGTAGAACAAATAACCTATGGAAATGTATCATAGTCAGTAACAATGTGAAATATTTTTGTTTGTATGAAATGGAAACGAAAAGACAATGTTATAGTCTTATATTGAACATAACTCACGGTAGCATTTAGGCCTAGGTGTGAGACAAACTGGTTTTGGACGGGGGCTTGTCTCCCTACTTCCGGCAAACTATTCTCAAAATATGAATAATAATGAGATGAAATATTCATGATTTAAGATAGGGGAATGGGGGGGTCAATATTGACCATTCATGACTTTGTTCTATTTTTGTTAACATCAAGAGAAAACTGTTAAAAACTTTAAACAAAATAAAGTTTGAAATGTTTTTATGGTAGACCAGTCATTGCATGCCATAGGGGGGCGCCAGTGTTTTCTTATGAATGTGTCATTCTCTTGACCTAGCTGATACTGTCTCATAGTTACTGTGTCGTTTTCGGTTTAGCATTTATTTAGGCTGATCGAGCCAATTACTTATTGGCCCAGTGTAACTTTACTAGATTAGATATTTAAAACTTGTTTAATTATATACATCTATTCAGTCTACGATCTTTTTGACAGATCGTACGACAAGGGCACATATTTGTCAAAGCAAAGTTCAAGAGCTGCTCCACAAAGTATCATATCATGCTATAAATAATAACATGGGACATAATTGGAAAAGCACACTTGCTCTGTCAAACATTTACTCTGTGCATGTGTGTGTTGCTTTGTTATGGAACAATTGTAAAGTTCAAGCTTGTCCAATGTAAGAAAGCTCATGTTCTCTGTTTTCCAATATTGGAAGACCCCAGTGTTTTTGCACTGTTGGTCTGACAAGACAACACATTTGAACTGATCTTCCTGTTGACTTTAGAAGTTGACATGAAGACATATTATGTTCTAAATGTGTGATTATTGATATAGAACAGGGGTCTGCAACCTTTTTAACCAAAAGAGCCATTTTGCTCCTTTTTCCCCAAAAAATTTTTGTCCGGAGCCGCAAAACATATTTCATAGCTTGATAGCTAATAAAGTTGTATTTCTTGTTATATCAGACAAAAACTACAGTTTTTTTGCATTTATTAGGCTATTTATTACATTATATAAAACTGTTAACCTCTAATAAGAAACAAAGAACTCCTATAAGGAGAATTAAAAATAATACACAGGCCTACTTTAAGATAAATTAAACACAGCACTTGGGGAGTCCTCTGCACATTTGAAGGAAAAGAAAATATTATTAAAATGGGCCCACTTTGAAATAAATAAAACATATAGCTGCACCCTAAAAAGAGTTAAAGGTAGGGTAGGTAAGAATGGAGAAACCAGCTCGAGTGCGCTAGAATTTGAAAATACACAACCGGAAAAAATCTGCCTCTTCCTTCAGACTTTCTTACAGAGTCCCTCCTCCAACACATACGAACACCTACATGACCAATGAGGGCAAGAGATAAGTTTGTGCACAGATGGAAGGCTGACAGGCAGGTAGGCCATCCAGTTACTTTAGCCGGGCCGGCTCAGATGATTGGTCGTGCTTTTTACAGTACTACGGCTTCCAGAGATTAATTTTTGTATGTATTTATTGTCAAAGCATTTAATATATTCATTGCTTTAGGGATGTTAATAGCATTCCATGGAATATAACAAAAAGTGTTTTCTGAAATAAATTACATACCCCATTGAATTATGACTGAAGATTGTCAGCTGTCTTCCTCTCCCTTGTTGTTCCTCGATACGTAAAGGCTGCAGCACCGTTGACAACTTCTCTCTACATATCAAACATACCGGTAAACCAGCATCGTTTGCTGTGAAAGCATATAACTCTGTCCACACAGAATTAAATCCTGTGTTCCTCCGGTACTTTTCTTTGATTTATCCATAGTTCGCTCATCGAGCCGGGGGTCAGGTTATTCGCCTCCAAGAAAAGGCGCTAGCGCTGGACCGTAGCAGGATGTGACGCATATTTTAGTTGATCTAATTAAAACCGTTTTGTTTTTTATTTATGTGTCACAGTATCACCTCAAAATACAAGATACGAAACATTTTCAACCATGCAACAAAATATAAATAGTCCTACAAATACTTTTATTTTATTTCCTTCTTATTTTTGTCTAAGCTCAAGGGAGCCAGAGCAGAGGGCTTAAAGGGCCGCGGGTTGCCAACCCCTAGTGGTTAAAGCACGTTATTAGGGCCCGAGCACGGAGGGCTAGGACCCAACGGCGTCCTAGCACGAAGTGCGAGGAACCTATTGTTATTGGTGGTATTATTAGGGCCCGAGCACGGAGCGCTAGGACCCAACGGCGTCCTAGCACGAAGTGCGAGGAACCTATTGTGTTATTGGTTGTATTATTATTAGGGCCAGACGCAGGGATGTGCTAGGACCCGACGGCATCCTAGCCCGAAGTCGAGGAAACTATTTGTTTGGTGGAATCGGGGGGGGGGGGTTATGTATTATGTATTATTATTATTATTAGGCCAGCACGATGTGCTCAGGACCAACGACAAGTCCTCAGCACGAAGAGCATGCGAAACGAAGACCTATTGTTATTGGTGGAATTAAATTATTATGTATATAGGAGCCCGAGACACGAGAGCGCCTAGGACCCAAACAGGACGTCCTAGCACACGAAGTGCGAGGAAACCTATTGTTATTTGGTGCGTTTATTTATTATCTATTTTTAGATTCACCATCTTTCATCTTTTGAAGGCATTTAGGACATGCCTGACAAAAGTTGTAATATTTTGCAGGGACAACCAGACCGCTAAAATTGCAAACATTACTGGAGTCCAACTGGGTTAAAAAATATTCCAACGTGCTCAATAGCGCCCTATCAAAATCCCATTTCGGAATAAATTTACACAGTTGCCACCGCGTAACTCCGAATCGACCTGAAATTTTGCACACATATCCGGGTGGGGAAAAAAACCCTGCTCTACAAATAAATCCTCGAAACCCTCAGCTCCGCTTACATTTATTTTCTTCTAATTAGCATAATGTTCAAAAACAGTTAAATTTCACTTAATTTTCAATTTTTTGTTTTCAACACTGAAAACTTCATATCCCGCATCGTGGTGTGTGAGGGTCAGAACCACATATTATGTACTCGTAGAAATATAGAAAGCGTATTTAAGAATGTGAATGTCGAGATATTGCGCCGCAGACTTCAAGAGGTAATAACGCGTACTACGCAAGAAAACGGGATTGTTCTGTATGAAGAGAGCAAGGATTGCTCATACAACTCACTCGAAAATAATTGTGGTGCCAAACAATATCTACACAGAGTTTTCGGGGGTTGTACGTTCAGGAGTCGCTATACTGTGAATGTTAGGCACAACCTATAGCATTTTCAATCTTATAGAGTAGGATTTATTGTATGTGAGGGTCGCCGCAAAAGTACTATCCGAGCCAACACGTGTTGAATATATTTACAAGACGCGAATGCCTCAATTGATTTGATGTTGCATTTTTGTCAGCATACTCTCGAGTGTCCTGGATCGTACCGACTTGCAAGATTTTAAGTGTTCACAAACAACATTATTGTCAAGATGTGCGGTTAGAAGGCCCCTTCATAAGCAATTGATATGTATGATAGGTGTTCAAAAATAAATTGAAGTTGATTCGGACCTCAAACACCTCGCGCGCCACACTGATCTCAAGATAGGTTACCTCCAGCACATCTCTGTTGTTCGTGAGGAGTCGTGTAAAAAAGAGTCCGTAATTTGTTTCCAGTAAAATCAGCTGGCGCCTCCATAACTAAGCATGAACTCTCACTTCTAATTTGATAACAATAGGTTTCGGTCGCACTTCTGTGCTGTGGGTCGCCTTCACATCATGTTTTTTGGTCCTTTCGCACATTTTGTGTGCTCTTAGGTGCTATTTATTTTTTATATCTTATATATTTTTATAATTTTAATTAATTTCTTATTCCATATATTAGGTTCCGTCGCATTCTTCGGCTAGCTGTTTCTTTGCCGCAGATCGCTTCAGGCGTGTCCTTGTCTGGAACAATCCCATGGCTTGCATATGCGGGAGGCAGTTTTTGAGAGAAATTATCATCGCCCATATCGAATAGGTTCCGTCTCAGCACTTATGGTGTCTAGTGCTTACGATAGGCGCCGTTGGGTCCTAGCGCTCCGTGGCTCGGGCCCTCAATAATACCAGCCAAAAACACACTCAGGATTCCTCGCTGTTTGTGTCAATAGGCATCGCCCGATATTAAGTATCATATTGGAGAGTCCTTGAGCCCTCTCATTGCCTGGAGTGTGGTGCATGTGTGCTTCCGCTTCACTTTTAACCCGTGTATGATGGACCACCGATGCGCGTTCGGCAACGCAAGCTGGCTGCTTATAAACCCATGGTGCTCTGCTGTTGCGCGTGAGACAAAAATAAGAGGAAATAAAATAAAAGTATTTGTAGGACGTATTTAGGTATTTGTTGCCGCGTGGTGGGAAAATGTGTTCGTATGGATTCTGTCGCTTTGAAAATATGTGGTGCAATCGGTGGATACTGAGAATAAATTAATTTAAACAGAATATCGGTTTTCTAAGAGTTTAGTGAATACTTGTAACAAACTAGTATGTTGACGTCACATCACTGTTGGACTGAGGGTTTGGCGCAGTCATTTGCGACTGTAAATCGCGTCGACAGCAATGGCTTTTCCTTGCATCGTGAATAACGCTGGGACCCCCGCGGCTCGATGAGCGAACTATGGATAAATCAAAGAATACGGAGGGACCAGGATTTAATTCTGTGTCGGACAGAGTTATATTGGCTTTCACAGCAAACGATGGCTGTTTAGCGGGGTATGTGCTTGAATATGTAGAGGCAGAATTTCAAAGGTGCTGCTGGCCTTTACGTATCGAGAGGAACAACAAGGAGAGGAATACAGCTGAAAATCTTCAGTCGATAGATTCAATGGTATGTAATTTGTTTCAGAAAACCTTTTTGTTATTGTCCATGGAATGCTATTACATCCCTAAAGCAAGTGAAGTATATTAAATGCTTTGACAATAAATACATACAAAAATTAATCTATCGATCCTGTATAGTTGTCTACGACCTCACGCTACGTTGTTTAAAG
>NW_011357369.1:209018-225806 GCF_000735185.1 Notothenia coriiceps
CCAACATTCCACAGTCAACAACCTGATCAACTCTGTGCGAAGGAGATGTGTTGCACTGCGTGACGCAAATGGTGGTCACACCAGATACTGACTGGTTTTCGGACCCCCCCAGACCCCCAATAAAGCAAAACTGCACGTTTCAGAGTGGCCTTTTATTGTGGCCAGCCTAAGGCACACCTGTGCAATAATCATGCTGTCTAATCAGCATCTTGATATGCCACACCTGTGAGGTGGGATGGATTATCTCGGCAAAGGAGAAGTGCTCACTATCACAGATTTTTTCAGATTTGTGAACAATATTTGAGAGAAATGGTTATTTTGTGTATATAAAAAATGTTTTAGATCTTTGAGTTCATCTCATGAAAAATGGGAGCAAAAACAAAAGTGTTGCATTTATATTTTTGTTCAGTGTATGTATACATAGACAGATACATTAGATTTTTGCTTTTGGTTTTGACTTCAGCTGCATCAAGGTAGTCAGATTACTACCGGAACTAAGAGTATACTTCCTTCAAACTAAAAGCCTAAAAGTGTATTTGCTGTGAAATTCATCAATATTATTCATAGTATTAGATGAACAAATTGGATATTTACTTCACATACCAGAGTAGCAAAAACGATTATGGTATGATTATTATAATAATTCTACATAATAACTAGTGACATTAACATCTTCTTTATTTCCTGATAAACATTTAAACAAACGTGTGTTGCCACCATAGGTTGCCACGCATTTTATAGAGAACTGAGTTGTTATACTAGATTATAATATGTTCTTTGCACGAGTTCGACTAGTGCTGTAGTTTGAAAAGATTTAACCGGAAGTTTACTAGTTATCTGACAGTGTCCTGCTTCAATCCAGTGTAAAAACACAGGTAAAAACGCTCTAGCTTTTTTAGCACAGTATTTGCTTTTTTCTATATAACTTCAAAAGGTGTATATTAGCGGTCACTATCAGCCGGAAATTGTGACTTGTATATTCTCCATCCCACATTTGATATTTGCTAAAGTAAAGTTCACTTTCAGTGTTAACCATCAGGACTAGCCACCAACTAGCTTTTAGCACAAAATTAGCATTAGCTCGGCTAACAGTAGCAAACTTGTAAGCTTACATTATAATTGTGATGTACCCTTTCCCCGAATACCTGGTGTTAAGAGCGATTTACGCTTGATCCTCAAACTTCATATGTTAACGGCAGTTTATTTCAGGTGAAAGGCTTGCTGTGCGTAGAGCTAACGAACGATAGCTAGCTATCATAACCAGGAACCGTACGCGCTGACCGATGGGACGTCACACCAGACTCCCTTTAACATCTCTCAGGTTTACGGATGCATCGCTGATTTTATACAGCACATTGCTTTAACTCTATCAATTTAAACGCATTTATGTGTAGAATGGTGTATCTTTCAATTCGACTCAGCAATTAAACTCGATTTTATCTTTATTCAAAAGTTTTTGGAGTTGGTTAACGTTATCTTACGTTACTTCCCGGGATCATCGGAACCCCCGTTAAGTATCCTTTTGTTAAATATGTTACGTTATCTTGAGTTGACTCATCGTTAAATTATAAGAAGGCCGTAATCCCAAAGTTGTATGTATATTAAGTGAGCAACACGTCTAGTAGCTGGTACAGCAGTCGGTCTCAGGTGCTCTGTGTGGGGTCAGTTTGTTCTGATGTCAAACGACCCGTTGTGTATCTGTTCAGTTTACAGTCCGTTTTACCTGTGGCGTTCACTAATATCTGATATGTTGGGTTTGACAGGCTCGTGAAGTTTAACTTTGTTCATTTGTATCAGTTTACACAGTGCAATCCAACACACGACAAAGTGAATTAGCTTCACTGACTGTGTTTTGTGTCACATTTAATGTGACAGTTTGTGCGACGCTGCTAAGCTAACGTGAACAGTAAACGTTGTAATGTGTAGGCATGAC
Organism: Notothenia coriiceps; assembly: GCF_000735185.1. Classification (NCBI taxonomy): domain Eukaryota; kingdom Metazoa; phylum Chordata; class Actinopteri; order Perciformes; family Nototheniidae; genus Notothenia; species Notothenia coriiceps. Next base: position 210,952 of record NW_011357369.1, read on the forward strand.
TCAGTCGGCGTGGTTGTAGGGGGCATCTGCATAATTTATATGATGTGTGGTTGGGAGACCCGCTTATACCTTACAATCAAAGGGTAATTCACATTACTGCTGAGGGATGCCGGGTGGCAGAGGCAGTCTGCTCCAAACCACACGTGGTTGACTTTTGCTGTCTGGTCTTGTTGCACCGCTAAACTAAATATCCACTGTTGCATGGAACAACAGTTAAGCCCAGTTTCAGAGAGGTTGTACTTTTGAAATTGTATCGCTGTCATGTGCTATTTCCCTACCCCTGATGCTGTACGCCTGTAGAACATCAGCCTGTAGAACAACAGCTCAGATTTGATCCCATGTAAACATGTAGCTTAATCTGGGACAGTTAGTCTGTCCATTGTCCCTGTCAACAAACTGGGTAATACAATTAATAACACACTGCGTTGTCTGTATTGGGAAAGTACTCAAAGATGATCAGATTGAGCTGCGAGGATGCTGTTATTAAGTTTTCAATGTCAAATTCTGGCTAATATTAACAACTACAATAAATATATAGTTCATCATTTTCTGTGGTTAAACCCTAGCAATCGAGTCATGTGCCTTTTCTGTGATGTTTAGCCTTCACACTCACTAACATGCTTTGGCAACACTGTTACCTGATACTACCATGCCAATAAAGCCCCTTTTGAATTGAGTAATGGAAAGATATTTTTGAATAAATGAAAATGAAATGAGCCGGCCCTAATCCTCACCACCTTATTTATGGCCATGCTGTCATTAAATTCATATTTTCAAACAATTCTGCTTTACCTTATTACTGCTTTACCTGATTATTATTATTATTATCATTTATTATTATTCTGCCTTACCTAGCTTGTCATCAGGACTAATGGAGGCAACGGGAGTTTGTGAGCTCGATGTGGGGACCAGAAGAATAGTGGGGGGCAGCGACTCTCCCCCCGACCTGGACAGCCCATGTCAGGTAAGCACTATTACCCCCTGCTTTATGAGAGGTCTTCTTCTCTCTTTTTTTTCATGCCCTTGATGATACTGTCAAGTAACAGTTTTGTTTGAAATACCCTGTAAATTGCACTGGATTAGATACAACTGTTTCTCTAAAAATAGCTTGTCATATTTTTAGCACCATTGCTCTTTCAATACATGGGTTTGGTTATTCTCTCCAAAACCATCCTTTTTTACAAATGTTTTTTTTGTTCATCAAAAACCTACAGTTAAGTATTTAAACATTTAAAATACAAATTTGTAATCATTTAAAAGAAGAAAATCAGCAGGCAGCATTAAGTGTGTGTGTGTGTGTGTGTGTGTGTGTGTGTGTGTGTGTGTGTGTGTGTTGCTGCATGTAGCAGCTGCATGTGTGTAAACAATAGACTGGTGTAAACTAGAGATGGCAAATCCGGATCCTTTTATGGACTTGGAGTCTTATGAGTCAGTCATTGAAGAGATCTGGATCATACGAGTCATATGAGTCAGCATCACCAAGACAGTAGAAATCCTACCGGTGAAACCGAAAAGTTGTTGCATTTCACGAGCATTTTAAACTGAGGTTTTTTTGATTAACCTCCGCTACACAGTGCCTTTTGCTTTAATAACAAATGTTGATAAAAAAAGGGTTATTTGGCGATTTGGCGAATCTGAGTCTGCTGTTGACTCGTGCATGACGACGAGTCTGCTGGATCTCTGGATCTGCTGCTATACGGTTACGGCTCTGAGTCCGCATGAGTCTGCTATGTTTTGCACAGTGAGTCAAGATTTGCGAATCTCTGAATCTGCTGTTGACTCGTGCACATAGCCGCGGGAAGTAGGGGTGCTGGAGGCGGGGCTGCGAATGGTTTACATTTGAAAAACCTCATGTTACTGTTGCTGAAATCTTTCCCCACTTTTGTCCGCACCCCCTAAATAAAATGACTTCCCAGTTCCCGCGGCTATGCTCGTGCATGACGAGTTTGGATCTCTGGATCTGCTATACGGTTACGGCTCTGAGTCCCCACGAGTCTGCAGGAAGTGAAGGAAGTTCCCTTGATTCAGTGAGTCAGGATTTGCGAATCTGAGTCTGCTGTTGACTCGTGCATGATGAGTCTGCCTGGATCTCTGGATCTGCTACGGTTACGGCTCTGAGTCCGCACGAGTCTGCTGGAAGTTTCACTGAGCCGCTTCCCCTGAGCCAAACGATAACTTCTGGCAGCTATCCTACTTGCTAAAGGCTAGGCAGATGGACTGGGGTACGTTGTAATGTGATTTTACATGTTATAAGGAGGGTAGCGAGTGACGCAATTTATAGTTTTAATTTGTACGTCACCAGGTGTAGGACTCAAAGGACTCGGGTTAATGGAGAGGGGAGGCTCGTCACAACCAGCTCATTACTAGGATCCGGGTTAATTATCCGGATGAATCAGGACTCACCCATCTCTAACTGTGATGCGAATGTTCAGTATCTAGTGTGAGCACAGACTCAAGCACACACAAGCCTGGGCTCAAACACACACATAGCTTATCTTTATCTATGTTGAAATATTTCATTTCTACCTGATGTTATTAACGTGGCAATGTATGCCATATCTTCTGTGTGTCAAACAGTCATCATCATACTTCATATGAAGACTGGGAATTCAATCCAAAATACAGGATACATAGATTGATGTTTGACTCAACAGTTGGATATATTTGAACAATTTGTCTTTATAATTAAAGACAAATCTAGCTGAAAAATTACAAATCACTTCAAAAACACTGATGGAAATGATGGAAGAGGCCCTACTATGCCATCTGGAGTGCTCCCTTCCCTGCAGTGTGTTATATAGGTTTGTGTGCATTGAAATGGTCTGCAAAGGCTAAATACCTATTCTGCTCTGATCGGTTAGTTGTTGTGATTGGTCAACCGCTTCGAGATACCACTCCCCTTAGCCTATCATATACAATGTGTTGGAGCGCTAGCCAATAGAAGCGCGAGTGTTATGTCGTGAAGTCACTATGTTACAAAAGTAAACAAAGGATACCAATGGAAGCTTTGAGCTAACGCTTGCTAAGTAAAGCCTTGTAGGGATGCTAGCGTGGCTGTGGGGGCAGTCTGCACTCTTCTGTCTAACTGTGCATTGTGCTTATTTATGGTGTTTTTCTTAGTGCCACAGTTAGATTTAACTTTCTATGACATGACATCTGTCTTTAATATTTGTCTGTCAGTTCAAATGTGTGATCAGTCACCAAGAGATCAAAACAGAGAGAGGGATATGAGGAGAGACAGGTGACTCATTCCACTTGTCTCACACATCAAAATGAGCCTTCTGAATTACATAAATAAAGCTCAGTGGCTGTCTTGATCTAGAAGGGTAACAAAAATACCTCTTGCAAAGTTCTTTCTGACACGCAGCAGCACCTTTGTTCAGGACTAATTTCAGCCCTTAGTGTTAAAATAGAAGAGCTCTGCTACGATAACACATTTAATCTGTGCTGGCTCCATTGTTGGTTGATGTGTTTGTTATTCACTCCGACAGGCACACAAGCCTTTTTCTGGTGTATGAGAGAATGAGACAAAATCAGTTTCTATGACAGAGATGTAGCAAATGAATTGCAAAGAAAAGTATTTTTGAGAATAAACCAGAGGACTGAGCCACAGAGCTGACAGTTAGATTTTCTCCACAGAATAGCCTTAACCGACAGAAAGGAAAATGCAAAGTTTGCATTTGCAGTGTGTGTGCATATTTAAGTGCTGAATTGTGAGTTTAGTGTCAATCCACAGTTACGTTAGCGATTACATTTAACAATGTGTACAGTCACACATTTAGTCCCACACACCTTCATGGAAACAAACTGCTGTCAGCTTCAATCCTTGTGATTCAACTTCCTGGAGACAGATATTCTTAAGCACTTGTATTTCTGACCCGTGCTACTATGAACCCCCATCCATAGATGTAGCTAGAGGAGGGGGAGGGGGGGGGGGGGGGGAAGCGTCGCTGGTGAGAGTCCAAGACGTTGTTTTCCTGCCTTTACATCTTTCCTTTCCCTTGACAACAACGTTCCCATTGATGGCTTCTGGTCTGTTTTGACAGACAGGGATTTCACAGAGAACTTCAACATATCTTCACGATTAGCCTGAGTCTATGGAAGACATCATGCCTTGTTCCTGTGCCTAAGATGCAGTTTCACATGGACTACTTCTGTTCATCTTGATGATCCATTGCAACACCCAACATAATGTATAATCAACTCTCGTCTTGTCCTATCAGAACAACCTTCTTAATTCGCACCAGACTTGTTCCAAGGCTGGCCACTGAACTGAGACTGTCCTCCTACAGGGTAACTCGGAGAGCGTGTGTGTAAGATCATTGTCAACTCATTACTGAGGTCCCACAGGGGTCCGTCATGGGTCCCTTTCTGTTTTCTCTGTACAACAAATTAACTTGGGTCTTTCATTCTCTCAGGGCTTCTCATACCACAATGATACTCAACTTATTATATTATTGTCTGGCAGACATCTCTCTCAGGATGTCTGCTAACCACTTGAAGCTCAACCTAAACAAGACTGAACTGCTTTTCCTGCCAGGAAAATCCGAGAATGTACTATTTACTTCAGCGAATACATACTGTATATGAATCACTTGTTCAAAAGGTAAAGCAGTCCTTTTGGTGTATCGAAGATGGCATGATAAACTAAATATCCATCCTTGAAAACAAATTATAATCATCAACTATTAATCACAGTTTCGACCTTTAGGAGGTTCCATTGGCCAATTTAGTCCTGATGCCCGATGAGACACAGAATGATGGATGCTGTCATTTGTCTGTTCAAAACAGTGTAATCAATCTTGGTAACTTCAATACACCTATTATGTTGATCAAGAGTTTGTTTTATCTGTGCTGATTAGCTGGATGTTTGATTAATGTAATATGATTTTCAGAATGTGAAACAGATTAGTTTTGATCAGCAGTGTAAGGTGTCAGGGCTGTGTGCAGCATCTACCTTTATTGTTGCATCTGGTTGCATTTCAAAAACTGTCCTTTACCCAACCGTTTCTCAAAGTTTCGCAGAAATGTGATAGGTGGGTCGCAAATGGATGCGATGAACGGGAGATTATTTATTTATTTTTTAATAAACTTTTTGGACCTCAGGCCGGAATCGAACCTGGGTCCTAGCGGGCGGTAGTGGACTGTTACAGGCGGAGACTCGCAACGGCGGTGGACTTTTACGGAGCCGCCGGAGCCTCGCAACGGCGGGTGTTTGCGGCGGCGGATGCGGTACCGGCGCACCGGTGCTGTGAAAGTCCACGGCCCACCTATGCCAGAGCCAGCGGCCCACCGAAGGCAGCAGCCCACCAACGGCAGCAGCCCACCAACGGCAGCAGCCCACCGGGAAAAGTCCCGAATCTCCCGATGGCCAATCCCAACCTGCTCACACACACACACACACACACACACACACACACACACACACACACACACACACACACACACACAACTGAAACCATTGGGCAGAGAGCTGTGCACATTCTTCTTCCCTTCGCCACATCTTATCTCTGTGAAATGGGCTTTCCAGCTGTTGCAACACCAAAAACCAAATACAGATCTAGGCTCAACATTGAGCATGACTTGAGAGTGGCATTATCAAGCCTGCAACCGCGTTTTGCAAAGATGTGTAGTGAAAAACAGGCTCATTACAGTCACTAATAATCCAGTGATGAGACTCATGCATTCAATTTGTCATTTGCATTGCTGAATGTATTTCCTGAATGTATGAATGTATTGATTTGTCATTGATTTTCTCTATTTTGAACTGATGTTATTTGATATTGATGTTATTTGTTATTATTGACTGATGTTATTTGTTATTGATTGTATTTGTTATTATTGTCTGATGTTATTTGTTATAAGATTTAGAACTTGAAGTTTCATATACATTTGACAATTTTAACCTGGGCCTACCATTGAAACCACAATTGCATAGTAGGCCCTTTTTCTATATGTTTTGAACTCAGCCCATTTGAGGCAAGGATTGACACCATTGCACTTTTATTTTCTCTATTTCTTAACTGTTATTTGTTATTGATTTTCTCTGTTTTTAAACTGATGTTATTTGTTATAGATATATTGTTATATTGTTATAGAACGACACATTTGACAATTTTAAGCTTGGCCTACCATTTTATTGGAGCGATGAGGACAAGGCCCACCTGTTCAAAGTGGGGAATGACAGACAAGGTTTAAGAACCACTGCTTTACCCTCTGATCACCCATTTCATGCAAGCTTGGATAAAAACAAGTGTTTGAACATGTCAACAGGTAACTGCATATTTTGGTTACTTAATTCAGTATTATAATATTGTATCATTGTGAGACAGCGACCCTTTAGCGGCTGGATTTCCAGTGAAAGAATCAACCACGTGAGGAGGTAGAGTTGCAAACCATGGTGACTTTTATTTATCAAACACCACAAGAGAACAGGTAGCCAGCATGTAGGTGTTCACCACTCCCCCTCCGACTGAAGACTGGCTCATTTATAGAGGTTCTTCAGATGATGTAAATGGGAGAAAGCACTCACAGGCAATGACAATAAAACCACATGTCATCACAACTGTCATACAGAATATCCACAACATTATGTTCACAGCATTATCAGTTGTCCATAGCCATCTGCCAACTTAACCCCAAAACCCACATTATAACTGACCATAATAAATACAAACACATTCCCAACTAAGAAAGAAACCCCTGCGCCTATCCCGCCACTTGGTTCTTCCCGGAACCTTCTTTGTCAGTGTTTGTTCCCCCCAAGGACCTTTTGGCCGAACACACTGTAGTGGACACCGGACGAGACAGCATGGGTAAGCGATGGACGTAAACTTTACACAGTGTTCTCTTATACAATTAAAGCAACTTTAACGTCATGATACTGTATATAGAGTAGACGCTCAAACATATTATTGCACATAATGATTCATCTCAACAGCTGTTATTCTTCCACAAGCATAAAGACTTTCGGAGCTCCCACTAACTCCCCTCTCTTTCAGGTGGAGCCGAGTACCCGACCAGCATCTGCCAGACGACATTCCAATTAATAAGGTTGAATCATTTAATAAATACTACATCAATAAATAGTATAAATTACGTAAAAATGTGCAAATATACAATGCCAAACTGTACTGTGCAAATCACGCTAATAAAGTGCAAACTGTTCACTAAAGTGCTGAGTGACATTATTACCGTGCAAAGGAAGTCGTTATATAAAGTGTAAACCCACATGTGCAATATTACAAGGCCCCAAAGCCGTCAGTCCATAGTAACGAAGTTACCTTCGTTACAATCATTAAGCCAGTGATAGACCGGTTGAGATTAAATTAACATGCCGTTTACTTATCGTCAAACCTTGTTTAAGTTTTACCTGCCTCCCATGAGCATATTGGGTCTTCACAAAAGGTTTGTAATTGTATGAAACAAGAGTCAGAAAAAGCTAATTTCTAAACCAACCCCTACACAATCCCACTCCGTGACAGAGTGAACTCCATCTGTAGTCACACTCAGCTGAATGACGCTCCTTATTTCAGGTATAGAGTAAATGTAGCGGCAAGCTTTGAGACGACGGTTTGGGACATAAGAGAAAAAAACTGTTGAAACTTTCCATAACCCAGGTTAAAGGCCCTGACACACCAAGCAGTCACCAGAGAACTCGCAGATGCCGACTGTTGCGTTGTCGTGTTCTCCTGCGTCTTGGCCATGTGTCGCACTGGAACACACCGCAAAGACTTCAGCCGAGCACGTACGAACTGCGCATGCGTGAGTGGCAATAATTGTCCTTACCAGCAGGCGGCGGTAGTGTGTATTCGTCATTCAAAAGAGGCAACAACCGGAAGACAGAGAAGAAGAACAGACTACGTGATATAAACAAACAACAAATAGCGTGTGCGTTCCATTTTCACTCTAGTCCATCGAAAACATGTTTCCACCCGAAGGGGCAAGTTTCCTGTACCGGGTGTACTGGGTTCGCAGAGAATCCCACTTCTTCCCCAGCTCTTTCTCTGAAGCACACAAATAAACGATGTAAGCATTGTGGCTAGTTAGCATGTCCAATTCATATCTATATGCAGTGCCAAACAAGTAGCAACAGCTAGCAACAAGATAACAACAAAACACAAGGTTGAAATAACAAATTACATTTCACGTACGCTGGCAAACAATTTCTGCTAAAGAGCTCAATTGATGAAAAAAAAAAGGGAATCTTACCTGAGGAACCAAATTGAGTTTCAATCTCTCGCCAGAGTCCGGTTTTCACTAATCGGTTCGTGTACTTTTTCTCTGTAATGTCGTACAGAGGTGGCCCCTGCTGGATCAAGGTGATGAGCAGGTCTCCGTTTCCTTCATTCCAGATCGCCATGATGACAAATAAACCGATGAGATGAAAATAAATAGCCGTCTGTGTGTGTGCCTTCTTAAATCGTTTTTTTACGTCCCTCACTTCCGTTTTGCTTCTCACGCACTGATTCGCTAGCTGAACAGCCAATCAGAGTGATTTCTTTGACCGACTGCCTGTGGCCGACACACGGCCGATTCATACATATTCAACATAAAAAAAAAAACTGACTCCATGTTTTAGAATTTCCTGTTTATTAATTGGTTGGTTTTTGCAACAGTCCCTGGAAACGTACAAAACGTTACAATCCAATGCACCTAATTATTACTTTCTCGACTAGACACTGGTATATGACTAGGTAGAAAAAAAAGAGGTTATCTTGAATTTGTTAACATCTTATTTTGCCCAGTGTACTAATAGATATTTGCAGAGAACAGTTTGTATACACAATGTTTCTTGTCATACACAAACAGCATTGCACATGGTCAGGTACTGCAGCTGGTTGAGTCAAGACTGATGCAGAACTCCTGTTGAAGGGCTTGATAACCCTGTTTTATATGGTAAGATGCTACCAAATTGCCTGTCTAACAGGATCAACGATGTGAACACCTATTTAATACACTTTTCAAGTGCAGGTGTCTCATGGTGAGGTGATTGGTACCACATGAACGATTGCACGTATAGTCATTTCCAATATATAAACACGCTGCAATATATCTTCAGTGGCTCACACACAAAAACACAAAGCACATGTATGCCCACACAGGTTATATATTTCCTGCGGCTTTTTACACACAGACAAAACCACACACAACTTGTAGGTATCTTGTCAAGCCGTCATGTCGGACTTACCAGGAAAACACTCAGTCAAGCTCCTGGCAGAATACGTGCAGGGAATAATTTATAGATATTGATCCCTTCCGTGTAATCTAAAAGGTATTACAGGGATGATCTTGAATCCAAATATTGACACCTTGCCAGAAGCAAGCTTCTACGATTACAGCAGGGACTGCTTTCAGTCCAATTAGAGTGCAGCCACTCCAAAGTGGAGTCCAGATCTTGGCAGTATGACAAAATATGTATTACAATTGACTTGGCAGAAAATAAGATTTCCCTGACAAAAATTCAATGTTGACAATAGAAAAACAAACAAAAAAAGAACAGTTGAAAGGAAGACTATGCTTGTACAATTTTGATTTGAATCACTTCAGCAGGAGGCAGTTTGCACTTACTGCATATTAATATTAACACTTCACATCTTATTTAAATAAATCATGTGGAGGAACAGCATGTACAATGCAGAGTGACAGCAAAGATGGAGCCAGAGCTGAACCCATAACATTCAAGGTTTATCATTTGTCATTTACCAACCAGGATATGATTTTTTAAATGGCACTTTTGCGATATTGGTTTCAAGAGAGAATGTCATGGGTTAAATAATGCAGCCATTATTTAACAGCAGCAATCATTTATCTCTTGAATTACACTGGGGAAAATGTGGACAGTAGAATTTTTTATAAAAAAGCCACAGACAGGTGTGTTGGTGTAGGTTATACAGTATACCTTTACCTAGCAAATAACACATTATGATTAAATGTATTATTTTGCTATGCAAAATACTTAAACATGTAATGTTTGTACTATGTCTTAAAAATGAGTAGACCAATGTTGGATACTTTGTTGACATTTATATTATCCCAAACGTTTCTAACAATTTTCGAACCAAAATAAATACATGATTTCAATCAAGGTAGCAGTTCATTTGGTGTCCTATGACAACATATCTCTTTTCAGCATGCATCAGTGTTGCGGTTGTCTGCTACAAGGTCTCAAAAATGTACCTCTTTATCCAGTTTCAAGGCATATTTTTGTGATATATATATAATTCTTGCTCATTTTTTTAATTCAGTCATCAGACGTCTGGATCTTAAGTTGTCAGAAAAACGAGCTAAGCAAACATTTTGGTGCGACTCGTCCTGAAACCATTCCAGGATGTCCGTTTTTACTGGGCTGCTTCAGAACACCAAAGATTTATTTTACATGAACTGCTTTATTCAGTGTTTTACCCGGTTTATAATACAGCCCTGCTGAACGATTACCACACAAATAATCCAATGATGGAAATGGTGGTGAAGGCCACAACTTACTTCATGAGACCACCCAACATATTAATTTGTTAATCTTTTGATTGAGAGATCTCAAGTGGCAGGAAAATTAAACATTGCACGTTTAAAATCGCTGAGTGAATTTCATTATCAATAAAAACAAATCACTACCTAAAATCATTGATGATGAGACAGAAAATGTATCTGCATGGTTTGAAAAAGTACTTTATTGCCTTACCATTGATTGATGTTCAATCCTAGACTCTTTTTGAGCAAATTAAAAGTTCACATTGTCAATAAAAAAATGGATTATACTTCTTCCAGTGAAAAAAATAAAGATTCAATTAGACTGTGAAAATGGCAAACGAGCTTTGATGGCAGAACAGACTGTATGAAGTCCGAGAGGTGAAACTCAGGGCAAAAAAAACTATTTGCTGCTGCTGCTCGTAAAGTTTATGAGCAGACGTTTGTAACCATGCCCTGAAAATGATGTATGCTTCTAGATGAGCAAATCTTTGTTTTTGTTCAACTCAGACCTTCACTCTTTTGGATTAAGACGTCTGGGCTGTAAACACAAATAGTATCAAAAGATGTATTGACTGAATTGCAATGAAATTGTGAAATAGGATTTTCAAATGTAAGTGCATCATGCCCTTGGCCACAGAAGTTCATTACAATCAGGTTAAACAATGAGTAACCACTTGAGTCAATGTCAATCAGTTTTAGTCGTTGTGGTTCGATCGACACATCTAAAACTATTTAAGCCCAGGCTGTGAACTTTAAGACATTAATGTTGCATAATGTTTTATTTGGAGATATTGGCACAAACTACATGTATAGGGCTGACTGGAGACCAAAGGAATTTTTGTGAATCATGCGATGGTTTCTTGAAGCTGCACAAGAGTGGGAGATCGTGGACAGGGTCACCTCTTAAAGCCTACTGATTTCTTTTACCAGTTTTTCATGCATTTCTTTATTACAGCACCACATGTGCATTTTTTATGCCCAAAGAATACAAGAAAATAATGTTTATAATGTTTATGATTAATCAAGAAATATAGTGAATGCAATTACATTTTTTAATTGATAGTAGGGATGTAACGATGCATCGTGAATCGGTTAAAAATCGGTACAGATACGTTAAGATTAAAATCGGTTGAGCAAAAAATTATTCGCGATGCAATTTTTTGAACGGCACAGGGCGTGAACTAATTTTGATTTGATTCGCTGGAACAGCAGCCTGGACATGATTGAACGCTATGACGTCATGCCCGTGAAATCGACACACTGGATAACTCAGACATCCGTGATGCCGTGTAGTGCTGCCGGAGCGCACCGGCACGCCGCTCCGGCACTTCAAACATTACACTACCCATAAGGAGCTGTACACATGCCTCATTTTTTGCGTGGCTGTGTCTTTAGTTGAAAGCCCAGTGGCGATCTGTCATACTGATCAATAAAGCCAAAGAAAATAATATATTACAGTACAGTACAAGTACTTATGGGTCTCTGTGTTTAATTCAAGCTCCCGTAACACTGACCAGGGACCCCCCTGTGGCCCCCCTTAAAAAAAGGTTAGAAAATTACGATTTATTGGAACTAAATCAAATCAGAGACCCAGATGTACAGTGGAGATTAAACTGTTCATTACCTTATAAAAGCAAATACTGTTTTTTTATTAAATTGTGAGAGTGTTGACAGCTATATCCACAGATCTAGTCTCTTGATCGAGCAGAGCATACATTTCAAGCTGCACTTTATTTTTATTTATTTGAAGGGATTTTTACAGAAATATATAATCATAATTTGTCCGCAGCTCATTCTGTTAAAAAAATTAAAATAATGAGAAAATCGTATCAAATCGTGAGTTGAGTGTATCGTCACATCCCTAATTGATAGACCACACTATTTTAAACATGAACCAAAACATTCTGACCTTAATAATGTACAATTCACTGCGAGACAGCTGTATTAGATTGCATGAAACAGTTTAACTTATTAAATGCTGTGTGTGTGTGCACGTTTATTTGTCAAAACAGCCAGTAAGCCTTCATCCCTGATGTTTTTTCTCTTGTTAAACAAACACTGGTTTCTGTTGAATAGTCAGAAACATGTTATCTCTTCTCTTAGCAACGTTTCCTTGACCTCGATTAAAGACTTAATGAGGTTGAGGAAAAATATGAAGAATGAATCACGATTTAAGAAAAGACTACTGTGTTGCTAATACAATCTGACTGCATTTACACTAGGGCCTAGTGTAAGTGCAGTCAGATTGTATTAGCAACACAGTAGTCTTTTTTTAAATCGTGATTTTTACAACCTTGTAGAACCCATTTTTCTATGTAAACTATATGTACATAGAAAAATAGTACAGTGACAAACTCAATGCTGTACAGTTAAAGTAAGTATTATTTTCTAAAGAATTCCTCCCAAGAAGGATTTTTTCAATATATCTGAAGTGTACAATCCAACAGCAATGGTAGAGGGTGTTTTCCAACCTGAAGGCTTAGGGATCTGGTGGAAATTCTATTATAAACCAGTCAAATAGTTCTAAATCTTATATCATCTCAGCAAAAGAGGCCCTCAGCACAGAGAGTACTAAGTCAATCTGCTTTTATACAGTATCAATGACACATTCTCAGTCATAAGATAATTGACCCATGATCATGTCAATAGTAACCCCCTGAAAGGTCACAAGGCACCTTTTGACTAGGTGTCTACTGAAGGGATGATGTTTAAACTGCATTGATACTACATTTCATAATCATAATTCCCAATGCAGGGCGCAATAATGAGCCTGTTACAGCTTGGCAATCCACAATGATGCAAGGAAAACTTACTAAAATAGTCAACAGGAGGTGAAATGTAAGCTGTATTAGTAGTGTTCTTTCATGTTTTATTAGATAAAATACTGTTAGAATAAAGACTGTTTGGCGACTGCACATATGGTTAACTGCCCAAACTGCATAAAGAGCAGACCAAGCCACTTCCGAGAGCTTTTCTATGTAACCATCTGGGAAGCTCTCCGTCTTAGTGGATAAGGCATTCCTTAGTGGGGCTATCCATGCATGTTTATGATGCGTTGTAGATAGTTCAATCAGGAGAGACGTTGATGTATGAAATACATATTTATTACTGTGACATGTCATATGAATGAAATAATGATTGCCAGAATTGAGACAGGAGAATGGAATGGTGTTTGGCGATTAGGCCCCGGTTTGCAGGATTATCATTCAGGAGGGGAAGAACCGCTCCGAAGAAACCCCCAAAGAAGTGAAGTATGACATACTGAGATGTAATGAGTTTCTTACCTTGTGGGCTGACTGCGGTAATCTATGGATGAAATGAGAGATTAACATGTGGATTAAACAATCGGCCGGAATCACTGCCGGGCTTACTGTACATCATAAGATGCTGACCCAAAGGTCGACGGCCGGAATCAGCGCCGAACTTACCCTCCCTTTTCCTCTTCAATGTACAGTTCTCTATCCCTCCTGGTCAGAATTTAGTGGGTAAAAGTCGGTTAGGTCGAAAATACAGAGGTTGGCACCTGCAAAGTATTAGACGATTAATTCGATCGGATTATGAGTGTACCAAAGATAAAGTCATAAATGGATTCGCCGATGTAGTAAAATAACGACGACCGATAAACGTGAAGGTAAATACTAAAAACCAAAGTACGACAGTGTACCGACGTATTCGTCCAATAACTAAAGACCGTAGGTTGAAATGGAGTACGATTGTCGACACCGGTAATGTAACAGATGTAGAGGGAGAAGCCGGCCCCCGACTAGCCGAGCACGGACCCGTTAGGTTCTAGAAGAGGTCAATAGATACCATTGTACGGTATATTGACCACCACCACAAAGAATTATTGCGTAAAGTCCCGAAGCAAGTCCTTACCACGTCGGTTAGGGACGGTTGTTAGTTTCCATAAAGAAAGGACGAAGGGAATGGTTGACCTGCCCGCCAGGAAGGAAGACGGAAGTGGTTGAGCGGGCCTGTAGTCGCGGCACGCCGGTTAGGTTTCTAGAGAGCTTTGGGATTGGGCCAAAACGTAGGATTCACCATCAGCAAGTAGTAACATTACAAATTGGGGCGTAGCCGCCCAGTGGCCTGGAAGCACAGCCGTTACAAAAAAATTCACCATCAACAAGTGCATTTCCGGCCGTGACTAAAGCCGGCAGCTTGGAGGCAGTCGCTAGAATAACACATGTCATTAAGGGCGCGACTAAAGGCGTCAGCTAAAGCCCAGGTCCGTAGAATCCTACATGGTCAATTCGGCCGTCGCTAAGGCGACAAAAATCACCACATGCATTTCCGGGCCGTGACTAAGCCGGCAGCCGAGAGCCCAGTTCGTAAGAATACTACATGTCAATTCGGGCCGTCACTAAGCGCCAAAAATCACCCCA
>NW_011357369.1:225851-256066 GCF_000735185.1 Notothenia coriiceps
GGGTGAGTAGCCTTAGAGAGCAAGGTTACAATAGTCATATTTCCTACGATTTGTAGGATGAATAAAGTATCTACTGAATGCCACTTACGGATGTCTGTAATTATCTTTCTTGCTCGAGTGGATAAGATCATTTATGCGTTTAGTCTGCACGAGAGCTGAAACAGAAGGAGGAGGCGGAGTAGCGACACTGAGCACACAGAAGTTAGGGAACATTGGTCTATGAAGATCAGACTTCTGCTGCTTTCCATTCCTGACTAAAGTCCCAACGTGTAATTAGGAGGCTTTCTGTAACGGAATAAGGCGTGGGAGGAGTTCCAGAGGTAAAACAGGCCATATTCAGTGAGGCTGGTCCTCTTCTGGCACAGAAGGGAGACTAAATAGTGTGTCAACTATGCTTGACACGGCCTGCGATACAAAAGCTTGAGCGGCAAGACTAAATAGTCGTCTTATTTAGAGCACTGAGATAGATTAGTCACCCTAGAGAAAGCTGAGGTTAAGCAGAGAGAGGGAAAAATACAAGTCTTACATTCGACGCCAGCTCCTCGGCAGGAGAAAGGAGCAGCATCTGTAATTTCCTTCCAGCGGTCATGCAGGGCACTTACATTCAGGTTTGATGTGGTTGGGGGAGGCGCGCGAGAGGGGCAAGCAGCAAGTCTGCAATTCTTTCGAGAGAGGAGGAAGGAGCCCGACTAGAGCTCCTCGGGAGGAGTGGGATATAGAGATAGCATCAAGATGAATCGCTGTGACATTAGGTGGTCCTAATCTCAGCACAAAAATGGCACGCAGAATAGACAAACATGTCTCCTTATCTTTACTACAGACATGGTGCACGCATGTGTATTAAAGAAAAGGTGGCCAACGATTGACTTTCTGTATGCATGTAACGTACAGTCCGTCTCAGTTTTTGGTGGGTTTGCTTTCTGTCCCTCCGAGCTGCGCTTGAGTGTCATCAATTCGTATGATAGTTGTCTCTCACTTCCCGCGTCCTCTCTCGCGTTCGCTGTCATGCTAGGAGGTACTTGCGAGTTTGAAAGCGGTCAGAGCGAGTGAGTGAGGGAAGGAGTGGAGGTTTAGCGAGTCTCAAGGCACTGAGTTCTCATTGTCCATCGAGGCCTGAGAGCTATCTCGTGAGGTGGCTATAAGCCAGAAGAATAGAAAATTTATTACATCCGATTTCGTCTCATTGTCTGGGGTGTTTGGATGGACACGCACTGCACTGAGCAGAACGTGTGTTTTCGCACCCCGTCGCGCGCGAGATAAGCCGTTGCCGGTAGAGCTCGGCTCGCTCACATGCTTGGCAGACTACGCGATCGTTCACATCCCGTTCTGACGGTCGGTTTTCTAAGATGTTTTCTTGCTTTCTATGTACTTGCTAAAATGTAAAAGTAAAATGACGCCCCTCCGGAATATGTTGTGTGCCAGTGTCGATGGAGGAGTTGGAGACAGGATCGAATCAGAAGGTGTTGTGAATTTGACTCAAACACCAGACAAGAATGCTGCGGGTCATGTTATTTATAGGTCGCATGAGGTATGGACTTCTGACGCGATTGTGACTGAGTAGTGTTAGCCAGGATTGACTTGAGGCTTGAATGAACCCATCTGGTGTTATAATGATCAAAATCCTGAAGACTTTGAGATCCTTGTGGCAAGAATACCACAAATCATCACTAAAAGTATGGCTATGCCAGCTTAGGCCGATCTATCCTGTCTGAAGAGAAACTAGAAACTGAACGTCTACCTTGTTTGCTTATGTGGCTTGTTAAATAACAACAAATGCAATCAAGTTTTCTTCCTTATTACTCCTGAGCTCGGAGGACTCTAGCTGGGCTCCAAAGACGCGGTTCTGCTTGAAGAGCATTGATTGTATCTCCAACCCCAACTCTGTCTCTATCTGCACTGCAGAGGAGCCTTCAAAGTGAGCCACAGTGGATGGAATGTGGGAAAGTCTAGAGTTTTCTGCAGACTCCCGAGTCAATAATGAGAAGACACGTGGAGGGCCTTTCTGTCTGCTCTCCTGCAGCTGCCTCACCTCCGCAACTCCTACCCAGGCCTGGATTATGTGTGAATCCCGCACAGTTGTGTGCCGATGAGAGAGAGAATGCGTTGCTCGTGACGGGCATGCGGGAAGACCCCGGGGAGAGCCAGACACCTAGGAGAATAGCACCCCATTAGAGTCGATAAAAGAGGCAGACGGAAGGAGAGTCTAGTCCGACAGGAGAACAACAATGCGCCCCTTCCGCTGATTAGAATGCCAGTATGGGCAAGCGGGTCAAGCGTGATAAAAGGAAACAGTTTATTTCTCGTATTTCAAAAGAGCAGTCATTGCTTCTTACGTAAAGCGCTTGCCATGGCCGCTGCCTGATCCAGCTAAGGGAATGTCCTTATAAAATATCAAACTCTAAACACAGGCTGGTACGACGGGGGGGGGGCTCTCACTGAGCCTGTATGTGTGTGTCCTCCCCTTGTCTCCTCTTCTGATTGCATGATTGCTAACATGCCACATGAGCTGACCTTTGAGCGAGCATTCCCCTGAACAGGACTCGTGTTTCGGTGAAAATGTTCCGACTGTCTCAACCGCCTCGTGCTCGCGGGAGCTGAGAGAAATTTAGCTCTGATCAACAACATTGTACTTCTTTGTTCACAAATATTTTCTCTTTTTTTTTCAGCGTAAGCAATTCACGCAATTTCACTCCTGTGATATGGTGTGAGAAAGCTGATCTGTGAGCCGTTACTTTAGTAAGTTTCGGTTTTTATTCCAACAAAAATAAGCTACTCTTAGTTACAGATTTAAATGTTTAGGAGTTTGTGGGCACAAAATACGTCTAGGGCAGGGGTTCAAACTCAAGGCCCGTGGCCCGCGATCATTTTACGTGGCCGCAAAGAGCTTGCAAAGAATATAATCAATACATTTGGTGTAATTGCTGAATATTGTTCTTTCAATTAATTTGCCCTAGACTTCTGCTTTCCAGACGTATTTATTTATGAAGTTTATTACCGAGAACGAGTCGTAATCCAATGCAGAGCCAATAATATAATATAATACATTAATTTAAAGTTGGGGTAGGTAAGTTTGAGGAAACCGCTCGAGATACACTTTTTGCTTATATTCTATGGAATGCCTTAACATCTACCGATATACAATGAAATAAATATCTTAAGTGCTTTGAAAAAAATCCATTAAAAACGTCAGCTGTGGAAGCTGTAGTCTGTAAAAAGGCACGACCAAGTCATCTGAGCCGGCGGCTAAAATAACTGGATGGGCCAAAAAAAATACCTGCCTTGTCCAGCCTTCATCTGTCACAAACTTATCTCGTGCCCTCCAATGGTCATGTGCACGTTTGTGTGTGGTTGGAGAGGGGCTCTGATTGTGTGGCAGATTTTTCGGCTGGTGTATTCTTCAAATTCTAGCACACTCGAGCCTGGTTTCCTCCCAAATTAACGTGACCCACTTTAATATATATATGTATTTGTATATTTTATTAGGGCCGGGAATCGATTAAAAAAATTAATCTAATTAATTACAGGCTTTGTAATTAATTAATCGCAATTAATAGCATTTTTTAATCGCATATAAAATATTTGACCTGAGAACAGTGAGAAGCAATTTTTTCACATGATTTTAGTATACGCATTGTAATAATGACTGAATACATAAGCTTAAGCAACAAAACATTGTTTATTTTTTTCAAGGAGGTTCTTAACCAAGGACACAGAAAAGTGCAAATTTTTGCCATAAAGTGTAGCAATAGCATATTAGGAATATAGTACATTTCAGAGATTCCAGGTAGCCCTATAGGTAGGTAGACCTTCTGTAAACTATATAAGTAAAACACAATACTTTCAAGTACATTCAGAGATGGAAACCCTGACTATTAGAAAACATTCTCTCTGTTGCTTCAGAGGCCATAACAGACTTTGTTGATTACAACAGTTGATTTAAAAAAATACTAATAAATTTCGTCCCAACTCTCTCAATACCTTGGCCAAAACAATAAACAGTTCAACATAAAGTGCGCAGTTGCACCAACAACGTAATAAATAGTTCAACATAAAGTGTACCATTTAAAATAAAAATAAAAAAGTGCCAGTGATTGACCCTCAATCCCTCCTAATTCTTCCAATATCCTGATGAAAAATAAAATCTCTCCTGTTCGCATAGGCCACTGCTTTTGATCAGCGAATTGGGTGTGGTCCTTGTACTCCGATGTCGGGCCTAACGTCCACGCTAGCTTCCACGCTAAGCTGCTAATTTTTGCATTGAGGTGATACTGAGGCTTGATGTGCTGCGGTGATATGCGAATTCGCCTTTGCTGGCATAATTTGGCAAACAACCGTGCTCTTAATTGACGCTTCCATCCGTCCGTATTTTTAAAAACTAAAATGTCCCATTCACGGGGCCTAACCAAAGCGGCTCTCTATTAGCTTTCTTCGTTTGCAGCCAGTTTGACTATTGTTCAGGCTTGTGTTTTGTTTTTGTCTGAAGTAACTGACGTTAGTTTGGTGGCTTGCAGGTAATAGATCGTAGCCCGCCTTGAAGACTCATCCAGTGCAAAAAATTAAAGTGCGAATTAAAATGCGTTAAATCTTTTTTACGGCGTAAATGTTTGTGTAATTAATTAAATCTTAATTAACGCGTTAAAAGTCGGCCCTACCACTCCTCATATGTATATTTAAATAGTTAAATGTTGTTAGCAAGCGGCCCTTAGAAGTGCAAGCCATAATGCTAATGTGGACCCGTGATGAGATTGAGTTTGACAGCGCGCCTGGTCTAGGGCCTATTGGATAGTCGTCTCCCATTATAATAATCGATGACACATTTATTTTCATTGTTTAAAGTTCCATTACAGTTAAAGTGGTGTTATTTTATAAACTTACTCAAACTGCTTAATTTTTTGCCAAACAAGCACTAGTATTAGTACTAGTAATAGTTCCGATATAGTTCCGAAATGTGGCGTTCACAACAAAAAGAGCCGGAACTAAAATTAGTTAATCAGAACCTTTTTTACCCCCTTTTCTGCTAGAGAGCAGGTACTTTCGTGGGACAAAAAGGTTCCTATGTCTGATTGGCTGGGCGGATTGCAAACCACGCCCCGTAAAACTCCAAAAAGGTTTTGTGAAGCCGCCATTTTATTATCCTCGCATTAGCATTATTAGCATTAGCATTAGCCCAGCGCACCAACGCAGAGAGACTAACTTATGGCAACACAAAAGAAAACATGGGAGCGGTGGAGATGAGGAGGTGTCGGCGTTCTGGCGATTTACTCTGAAGGCTTCAGTAATGAAGCCAGTCCCCAACTACGGAGACTTCCGGCCGGGGACTTCGGGCAGCAGTATACGCCGTGAAGTTGTTTGCGGCCTGCCAGTAAACCCAAAGCAGAAGAAGAAGAAGTGACGTCAGCGGCTTCATTTGCCTAATCCTCCCTCAGGGACTTATTCCGGTGTGAACGCGATCTGTACTTAGTTCATCAGAACTAAAGAGTTCTGATGAACTAAGTTCTCATGAACCTTTGTGGGAAAAGTACTGTGGTGTGAAAGCGCCTATTGTGTAAATATTTTGCGAAAGTAATGGTCAACCTTTCAAAATCATCACAATATTGATACAGATGTATTTGGTCATAAATAGTGTAATATATACTTTTTCTTCATATTGCCAGCCCTAAATGGTTCTTATGTCAACATCTAGTTTTACGCCCTTCTTTTCAAGATGATTGCTTAAAGAGTATATGATGTGTATCCCTTAATGCAAACATTTCACATATTAAGTGAAGAAAACTGCTAAATACCCAGCACGACTTGTGGGAAACAGAAGCCTTTTCTCCCTGAAACATGTCGGATTGTTTCTATTACACTGCAAGCCATTGTTAATAAACACTTTCTGTCAGCTATTTCAAAATGTCCTGTGTCTAGCTGGATGTTCAGACAGCCATGAAATGTTATTTAAAAACCCAAATTTACTTTTAGGGCATACGATTAGGACCATGACCGTGCGTTCCGACTGTGGAGACGGATGTCAATATCTCACACTGAGCTTATTCCTGAAGCATTAATGCAGCCGGCGGTCAGTGTGTGTTGCTCTGATTAGATGTGACTTATGTTCGTTGCCTCAATAAATAGTAAGCCTTGGTGTGGACATTCATCAGGCTCTGCTTACTGGCATTTTATGCATGCTGAACTATGGCTGCATCTTTTTTATGGACTCCAGCCTGTGGTGTTTTCCTCTACAATGTAAGAGGCCGTACATCTTGTGAGTAATTTCACAGCCACACAGGCAGGCAGGCAGGCTGGGAAAAAGCCCGGCTGAGAGTATTTCTTCTTCTTGAAAGGACAGCTCAATTGATCTCGTCTTGCGGCTGATGTGTGGACTTTTAGCTGCAAAGGTTTTTGGAGAAATCAAGTGCACCTTGAAGGAAGACATGAGTTATTTAGTAAGCTTACTGCAGTGCTTGCTGACGTTTGGTTTATAGCTTTTCATCATCTAAACTGAATAACAATATTCTAATATTATGTTCAGGAACTATTGTGTGTTTTTCCTTATTCAAACCCAGTTTTCAGTCTAATCACAGGAAGCAGCATGTGTTTGTGGATCTGTATTTCCATTCTTCTTCCAGTCTTTTCTCCTCTTGACATGATAATCTCCCACCTATGACAGGCAAGGCGCCTATGCAGCTCAGGGAAACAGTGGCAGATCACACAAAGAAAAGGAAAAGAACTACAGGGATAGAGATGAACTGTCATCCCGTCCAAACAACTTCATTACGAACAGCATGGCTTCACAAGGGCTTTGAAAGTAAAAGGCAACATAGACCACCTCCACATAAAGTCAGATTAGAGGAACATAGGTTTAAGGGTTAAATAATGTGATGTCATATTGTGCTGGTTCCTCCCTTCACCCCACATACTTGGAATGGCTGTCTGGCTGCTGCTGCTGCTGCTGCTACACTCCACACATTCACAGACAACCAGCCCATTCATCCGAGGTACCTGTGCTTAGCGGGAGATAAGTAGCTTTCCATGAGAAACAAAGAGAAGATTAGCATTCCCTTACACGGTGTTGTAGGGCACGCTGCTCTGCCCTCTGAGCAGGGAGCAGTGAAGGAAGTGCCTCCTGGTTGTTCACAGCAAACATCAAAGCCAGACACTGATTAAGTTTGACTAAAATGTAAGCTAACGCTCATGCTAGCTGCTGAGCATAGCAAAGCCACTCAACAAAGTTTAAACTAAGCTGGGATAGGGTGACCAGACGTCCCCGTTTTCCGGGGACAGTCCCCGTTTGTATTGACCTGTCCCCGGTTGAAACTGTCCCCGGAAATGTCCCCGTTTTTTTAATATACGTTAAAAACACATAGCAAGGTGAAATAAAACGTTTCATGTCAGGAAACACTGGGTAAACAGACTGTGGTCAAGCCAGCCCCCACTTCGAAAAACACAGTCAAGCCAGCCCGCACGTTGTATTGCGGTGCGCGAGTATCCTATGCATTACGGTAGAGGCATGTAAAAACTGCCTTCAAAATAAAAGCGTTTACTCGGTCAATAACAAATATACCTAAAAAAACACACCAAACATATTCATATACTGGAGCTTAAATCAAGAAATATGTACAATATAATGTGATCAATAATAATTTAAAAGAAACTACGTATAACTACCACATTATAACTGAGTGAATTGATCACATTATATTGTACATATTTCTTGATTTAAGCTCCAGTATATGANTTCACTTGTTAAACTGGTATTCTTTTTCACTGTTCATATATATTTCATAAACTGCTTTTCATTTATTCTCAATAAATGCGTGACCAAAACGTTTGAGACCATGAGATTAACTAGATAAAGTATCTTAAACAGATCCCTTTACCTCACTGAGCTTGTAGTTATCTCTCAGTCTGACAGGACAGAGCTCTCCCTTTCATTGTTTTAGAGAACGGCTTTTTAATATCTGTTTAATCTAACAGATGCTAACAACAACCAATGCAAATAGTGAGGTTTGTAGAAATATACTGTATAATAGTAAAGTTATTTAAGATGATGCCATATTTATTGAACATTTTACATTATAATATCCCCAAAATATTCAAAAGCACTATTCTTCCCAACTCCTTGCTGTAGTATGACCACCAGGAGATTATTGATATGTGTGGTGAGTTGGTAGAATAAGCTGTATAATAGTGATTGGAATATTATTGTATTCTCTTTTTTGGGGAGTTGCACTTTGCAGACGGTCCCTGAGCACTCGTTTCTTCTCCGGCTGCGGATAGAGAACCAATGTAATGTGTCCAGCTCGTGAGGACGGGCGTGTTGGCTTTTTTTTTTGATAAAATGTGATTGAGGACGTCATTGTGTCTGAATAACGTTGTTCATGAGTTATTGATCGTGAAATCAGAATCTATATCGTTCCACAATTTAACTGACCTAAGCGCAGAAGACCGTCGCATTTCGTAGACCGCTCGGTTTGCTGTTTCCTTCACTTATTTTTCATATTAATATACATTTGTTGAACGATAAACTTAGCGTGAGGAAAGGCAAGTGTGGCGTGAGATGCGTGATGATATGGGTTAATTGTGTGACTCTCAAGCTCAATGCGTGAGTGTTGGCAGCCTGCCTAACATAATAATGGTACAATGTAGTTGAATAAATTCCATAGTAGTTAATCAATCAAATAAAGAAAGCATTCCGGAGCATTCACGGAGCACACGTGGACGTGCACACGGAGCATTCCGTGGATTGTTCCTATCCGAATTGTGGCAATGTTTCGCGATACAATGAGGCATATTTCAATAGAATTGTGAGAGTAACTAGAGTAAACAACATGAACAAAGCACATACGTCAATTTGTCCTCGACACCAAACGCATAGTTCACGTCACTTCCGGTAAAATAAGTCATGTGACTCGTCAAAATGGCACCGCCCACAGGGTTGATGTTATTTAGGTAATTAATCAGCTTAAAATCACTGATAACGTCATCGGATTAAAAAAATAAAAAAAATACTGGCAGAGACTGGTCTGTTTTATCGGATGATAATTATTTAAAAATGCGTGTCATGAGGATTCCCTCCCTTGAAACAGCTTTCCAAGTAAAGCTTTCATGATATCTAAAGTTTAATGTGAAAGCTTTTCAAAAAATTGATTTTTTTAATGTATGCTAGGTGCAGGTACAAATCTACGCTGAAATTACGGGTCAAAATTCATAATGTGTTTCAATTGCGTTTAGGTTTCCAGATTAATCACGAGCATAACAGCGTTGTTGACAGCTTCAATCATTATTTTAATATTTCCAAGACTGATTTTTTTATATTTTATTTGATGGCTACATGGATCATAATTTACTGGTGTTATTAAGTATTGGATGTTATGTAATAACATTTGGATGTTCTTATTTTGTATGGGTGAAGTAAATGTATGTTCAAATAAATAATCAATTTATTGTGTCCCATACACAAAAGCAAATTCTCAAATAAAATGTGCTTAAGTTCTGGAGGCAGTGGTGCATTGCACAGTCATTACTTCATCCTCACTTAACAACATGTGGTGAAAACAATCAATATTTGCTCAGCACACTCATTTACTGAGACATCTGTTCTGTCCTGCCTGCCAGAGGTGAGACAAAGTAAACTGAATCATAAGAAGGTGAGGCCAGCGCTGTAATTTACTGTGTAGCCTGAAACCTGACACCAGGCGCACGGTGAACACTGTGTTTCTAGGAAGATCATCAGAACAGCTACTAACCAAATCGCACTTGACACCGTTTTCAAGATCCAATATCAACCTTTGTAAATCGTTCTAAAACCATTGAAGTGACACATTGCTATATTACTTTCCCCAAATACACAAAAGAGTTGAAGGCTGCTAATTATTATTATCTGGATTGGAGGATCATCATTTGCTGCTGGACACAGCATAGCTCAAAGACATTATAGAAATCTAAATGCATTGCACATGGCGACCGAGAACATGTACAAATGATTGCAAACATATGTTTTAAAGTAAACTGACATAACTTTGCCACTGCTCCTCAGCATAATATCCAGATGAGAAGTAGAGCAGAATGTTTTTGAGTTCGTGGTCACAGCAACATGTGGTAATGTCTCTGAGTCAAGAGAACATAGGGCCTGAACTTTATATTCAAGATTCAAAGGTTTTATTGTCCTATGCACAAGCTACAGTGTAGAAATGGCAATCAAATTATTCTTACCTGAGCTCCTCCAACAATGCAACATATATAATAAAATACAAAAATACAACAACAACAAAAAATACTGCGTCATATTGGATGATACCAATGACATTCATATACTTGCATACCATTAACTATGTTAATATTGGTACAATGAGGTCATTTTAAAAAGGCCTTTGCCCATTGGATGTTGTTAAAAAGCAGACATAAGTTCTAAATGAACTGTTTCTCAGCTGAATTCATGCATTAACAATCAGACTTTGGAGAGCACAGCTGGACACAAATGTAATATTTTCCTACAACCGCCCATCTGCATGTTAGGGTGTTCGGCCCTTTGTGCGGGCAGCTGATTAGAGAGCAATTGTAGAAAAAGGAGGACGTTTATTTCTCAGGGGTCTGCAGTGCCAGACAGGCAGCGCGGCTGAAGGCTGAGTCTGCCGTCAAACAGCCGGTGGACAGACCGCTCGGGGGACACGCAGCCAAACAGGTCCTCCCTGTATCCTGTCAGCACTGCAGCACAGGCAGCTGGAGAAACAGTGAAATAAAACACCTTTCTGCTGAGCATCCTTCACATTCAAGGGGCTACCTTCTTCTCTTACAGAAACCCTAACTGACAGCTTCACCCCCAACACTGAGCTCTCACTGAAGAAGTTCATTTATAGGAGACACTTAAGTAAGTGGACACTGTTGCTACATTTGGATCAGGGTGATATACAGTATACCTAACAGACTGAAGTGTTCAGTACCTGGAAGCAATACGAGCCCCGTGGAGCGTTGTCAATACCAGAGCACTTCATAAAGAAAGATTTACAGCTGAATGAGCAACTGTACCCTCCCATCACCCAACTGTGCTCCAGTTGTGCCTTCACATCTCTGGGGTCATGGAACTGAATGATGGCCAATACTGAAAAAAATAAATAAGATATAACGAGTAACCATAGGAATAAATAGCAAAACATGTATAATAAAGTGTGAGTTAAAAGTAATTGAACTTAATCTCCAGGCGTGTATTGACTGCACCTCTTGAATACTGAGACAAACAGGAGATGGGTGGAGATGGGATCAGACTACAGGGGGTTTAAAGTCCTCTACTATTTTAAAATCAGGTTGCATCACGCACATAAGAAGAAACTTCCCACACTACAGATATTATTAAGATTATTGTGCCTGAGGGAGCAATGCGCCACCACTTGTGATATAAACATAAGAGTTGGTGAACAACCTGCTGTAGTTATTCTACGCAGTGAGAAAAAGCAGAAGCGTGAGAAAATGTTAGAGGAGACGCGCTAAACACAGCTTCTGTCAGAGTTATTTAGACAATCTGTGTTTGTCAAAGACTAAAGGACAAGCGATATGTGGACACTATCAAAATTGAAGATTTTTATGTTGAGAAAAACTGAATATGGCTTTTTATTCTAAAAAGCAACCATCTCTATGTGCTCAGTTCAGATAATGTATTTGACGGTTGAAACTGTGCGCTATATTAATTTGAGGCAGAAAAGGTGATCTCTCCTATGAGTTGATTAAACAGTATTGTTTAAACTGAGTTCCACAGCGGCCTCTGTGCAGTGAACCACGCTGTGAAGACACTTCCTGCCACACAGGACATTGATACAGTACGCACAACCTGCAAGGCCGTTTCTGGGATTTGAGGACATTGAGACCTCTTTGTGGATCCTACATCGGTCGATCAATTTATTTTATGCTTTTTATGCAGATTTATCTTAAATTGTGGTGTTAAAAACATTATTATTAGGCAAGGCAAGTTTATGTATAAAGCACCTTTCAACACAAGGCAATTTAAAGTGCTTGGTAATAATATCACACACACACACACACACACACACACACACACACACACACACACACACACACACACACACACACACACACACACACACACACACACACAAACACAAACATCTCTTTGCCATTTGAATGACTCTTAAACACCCAAACTACACGCTGATGATGGAGTCTCCTCAGGACTGATGGAGTGGAAGTGAGCACGTGTTTCCTGCAGGCGCAGCCATCTGTTTATCTTCAGATTTCCACAACCCAACGTGGCCCTGACAGGAGAACTGACATCAGATCAGCACTGTGACATTTCCCATCTGAACGTGATTTCTTTGCATTGATTCAAAGTGAGCACAGAGCTGTGATCCTGGAATCATTTTAAATGTGACTTTAAAGCAGTCTGTTATGAGCAGGGCTGATTAATTACCCCTTTAATTGAATTTCTTTAGTGTGGAAATATCAGAGAATTAAAATGATTGCCTCCATATGTGGTTTTCTTGAATGTGGGTACATTTAGTATTTTTATGAATAATTGTGTAAAGTCATTTGAGGCTCCATTAGTCCTGTTTGTGTTAATTTAGAATTCTGTTTTCTGTTCTTCTGGTAATTAAAGAAAAAAATATATTCTTTTTATTTCCGTACTGCAGCAGAATAAGTTACTCATATTATTTGGTTCACTCTGAAGTTGTATTATCACACATCCTGTGACCCAATAATCAAGACGCACCACAGTAAACTTCTTCTGTGCTCACATATTTAAAAACTAGAGCAACTTCCCAGACAGGAATGTGCTTAACGAATACAAGTGCACACTTATCTCTTAGAATCTCCTAATTGGATCACAAAGAAATGTGGTTTCCTGATGTTCTTCCTGCTCTCCTGATGAACACATTTTGTAATAATGACTCGGGGCACATGTGAGTTTGAACACAGGGGGAATAGTGTGTGGAATGATTAGACTCTCTAGTGCTTTGCATTTCAAACTTCACCGTCGCCTCAGACAGACTCCAGCAGGAATGTGATTGTATCAACAGAACGGTGTCAGGTGCAAATGGCTTTGAGCTGCCCCACAACAATACCAGTGGAGATTTCAACACTTGAGATTTCCTCTGGGACGGTCTTTCCATATTACCCATCTATAAAAAGAAGCAAATTGCCTGCTTGCACTACCGCACCACCATTTGACGGGGCCTCTGGGCTGCTGCTATTAAAGCTCTGGGTGGCGTTTTCCTCCAGAACCTGGCGGGCAGACTGCCCCCCCCCCACAACACATAAGCTGGATCAGCCTGCTACCAGGAAGACTTGTTTGGTACCAACCTGAGAGGTGCATGGGAACAAGATACCACTCTGTACAGGAGTGTTTCCATTGTCTTTACACACCTCACAGACTGTGTGTGTGTGTGTGTGTGTGTGTGTGTGTGTGTGTGTGTGTGTGTGTGTGTGTGTGTGTGTGTGTGTGTGTGTGTAACTGGAGCCTGGAGGAGGAAGCTCTGGTGGAGGAGTTAAGTGCTGCCTGCTGATGAGGGCTCTGGATGAATGTTGAACAGATTTCTCTGGAAAGGAAAACTAATTTTGAATGTGTGAACTTTCACAGTATATGCTTGTCCTGCATATACTGTATAGAAATTATTTAAAAAAGACTGTTGAAAAATTTTGACCCTGATGTGACACTTCCCATTGACACTGGTGATATTTTTTTGACAACACTGACAAAGATCCTGAGAATAATTTCCTCTATAAAAAGGCCTTTATTTTGGTCAAACTTTTTAATATTCAGAAAATGTAAATGCTGATTCAATGATTTCTTCTCACCACTTTATTCTATATAAACAATAAAGAATGCATCCTTAGAAATCCACTAATAAAAATCAGCTTACAGTTCACAAGACACCAAGGTCATGACCTCAGCATGCTCCATTGGACTGTTAGAGATGTCACTTTAGGTACAATTCAGTGAAGCATGCAATAGATATACCTTTTATTATGTATTTTCAGTTTTATGGGGAAAATAGCTACAGGGTTTTTGATGTCGTGGCATTTGATGTGTTTTTTTCCTTATTTTCTATTTTAATTTGTATCTCTACTATTGTAGAGGCAACATTTGCATGTAAAGAATGACATTCCTTGAATAAGAAAAAAGGCCTTATTGAACATGAGCTGAATGAATAAATACCAACTCATACAATAATACAGAAGGCTTTGTGTTATTTGTCAAGCTGCTCTCTTTTCATTCCACCTGTCGAGCCTCCGGGCATATTTGATTTAAACTAATCTCAAATGAAATCTGATGCCGGCACAGACTGACACATTATTGTTTCATATGTTGTTCTCTGTTTGCTTTTATTGTTGATTCGAGTTTGTAGTGTACGATCATTCTGTCTCTTAAACCATTTTAGTTGTATGTGCTGGTGAAAAAAGCTACACAATCTTGCATACTTTATATAAACACACACACACACACACACACACACACACACACACACACACACACACACACACAGTGACGGGGTTCTATTTGTCCGTTCGAAACACTGGCCCAGTCGGTTGTTTTAAGCTCCAAAACTTTAATTACAGCAAAAAAAATAGCGAAACAGCACAACTTAAACAAACAAAATAAAAGTCAAAATCAGGCCGTCCATCACTCATTGAGAGTAAACATGCTCTGGCTGTTGCCTTCTCTGCAACAATTTCCTGAACACGTCCCAGCTGTTGCCTTCACTGCAACATTCTTCCGAGTGACCACTTCCAGGGCCAAACCCTGTCCCGTTTGAACCTATAGCCCCTCCCACCAGGCTTATCGTCAACAGGTGACACAATTTAACTCCAAAACACATTGTCAACATTAAAATCCGACCCAAACATAAACAGGTTAACTACCTCTCAACACAATAATTCCCCATAATTAACAAACGCAAAATAAATAAGAAATTGCCTGGTTCATTTCATGGAAGAGAGCAGGAAATGTTTGGTGTGTGTGTGTGTCGGCTGTCAGTGGCGGAGTCAGTCACTCTGTGATCCGCTCCGTCACACATACATACATACATACATACATACAGCTAACCTAATAGCGTTATGGGGAATATGTGGACGTAATGCATTTAATTAAAGTCCATTTTTTTCAGTGTACTACTAGTCTTACATCCTAAAACAGGCGATAGAATGAACTTGTGCTGTGGGGGCCACAAGTGAAGTCCTGTCCATTGTCAGTGATATTTACCCAGGGTGGAGTCCATTAGTGTCCGTCCGCATTCTGCAGCTACATTAGCGTTAGCGTTAGCGCTGCTTGTTGCGACAGCTGCGTCTTCAGCCGCTCCCTCCTCATTGTTGCCCGGTGTGACAGAGCTCCTATTGAACCTGAATCAGTTTGAAAAGGCTCCCCAAGCACAGAGCTGCACACTAAGTTTCACAGCTCTGACCCCCTCCCGTTGACCTTTGACCTGCCACACACTTACACTTTTTCTGTTAGCAAATCAACTTGGCAGCAACAAGGCAAGACGACAGCAGCTTCATTACTGTCAGTGCTGAACATAATACCTCTAATGTTAAGTGTCACTTTCTGAGGATTACAGCAAAGCTTTAATTAGAGGATGCCATGGCAACAGTGAACGTGTTTAGGTTAGGTACAATGACGAGAAACAGACAGCTTCCAATGTAGTGAGATATCTGGCATGAGTGAGCAGTTATTAGGATGTTAAGAAAATAATAAAGTAGAAATTGTAGGTATTTTGTGCTTGAACTTGTCCTTAGCTTAAAAATAGATATCACAAGGTGCAAGTACAGACTGTGCATTTCATAGCGATAGCAAAGAACAAACACTGAAATAAATATACAGGTATTGTTGTTTAAAAACCTAAACAGCTGTGTAGAATGTACGAACTGTAGCACTGCTGGACACAGTTTGAAGGATATTTTTTTTTAGAACTTAATAACTGGAATTACGTCTATTCAAGTGTTCCTACAGTTATTTTACCTCAAAACTAGTGATAGGCTGATTTCCAGACATCTCTTTCCCTACGTCAAAGGGAAAGATGATTTCTGGGCCCAATGACGTCATGGACTGAGGCATAAGTTGTAGTACCGCTGTTTGGCCACTACGAAAATAAGCTTGATCGAACAGTGAATACGAATTGTTACCATCAGAGACACAAGGTCCCAGGTAGACTGAAGCACTCCTTTGTGCACCAGTCAATCCTTCAAATTAAATACTGAGTTAAATCCCAGGTCAAAGGTACGTTAGAGGGTCTTGAGCATTCTTCTCTTCAGTGATTGTGATGTTACATTTGTTTCCTTGTCCTGTCTTATTCGAGTTAATGAGTATACAGCATATCATAATTGCTTCTCAATTTGTGTCAACTTCAGATTTGCCACGCACAACCTCTGCACATGTTACACAAAGCAAGGAGCCCACTGTTGAAGGCTGGGGGGGAGATGCATGCAGATTTCTTGTTGGATGAAGAAACACCTATCAAACATTTTCAAAGACTTGGATAGCATCAGGTTATGAATATTTGCAAATATGGTAACTCCAACCTTTTCAAGAAAGGAATTCAGCCTGTCCATAACTTTAACACACTCCTCTGCTGATCCCACAGAGGGAAGAACACTATTTATTATAATATTCAAATATTGTTGATTGAATAATGTGCAGTTTGTGTGTACCATCTGCAACCCTGTCTCACACACGGACAGATGCTGATGGTGTCATACAGACACTTTATAATAAAGGTAACATTAATCCAGATTAATTCAACAATCATTAGTTATACACTTTCAAGCAGGACTCGGCTGAATATCAAGAACGGAAAGGATTAGCTCAATTTGCATAATAAACAGGCCCGTCGAACAAACAAAAACAGGAAGCTGAGGTAAATAAACCTTGAAGAGAGTCCTCGTCTGCTCCTCTCCATTTCTATGTACACAGTTTATTTATCAATATTTGTGGCCATAATTACAGCTGTTTCCTAGTTGGGAGGTAAACGAGATTAATTAGTGACCTGCAACAAACGCTGTATGTAGAGAGATAATGAGCTCGCTCTATGCTTTAATTTTTAAGTGCCAATTCAAGTCATCCACGAAAGTGGGAAATGAACTTTGTTATTTTTTTTAAGTGTTTATTTTGTTTGTTATTGGAGACCCCTGATGGTTTCTTCAGGGGGAAATCTCTGAGGCAGCAGCGCGATAATGGATCAGGTCCACTCTCATCTAGATGACCCACTACACACCACACTGTCTCCACATCAACATGTTCTCTAACTTTACAGACAGAGGGGGAGGAGTAATCAGATGCTTTACTTCAATAAAAGTGCCAATATATTATTGTAAAAATCCTGCATTTAAAATCTTACCTTAAAGGTGGGGTAGGTCATTTTGGAGGAACCAGCTCGAGTGTGCTAGAATTTGAAAATACACAACCGGAGAAAATCTGCCACTTCCTTACAGAGCCCCTCCTCCAACACACACGAACGTGCACATGACAAATGAGGGCACGACATACATTTGTGCACAGATGGAAGGCTGACAGGCAGTTAGGCCATCCAGTTATTTTAGCCGGGCCGGCTCAGATGATTGGTCGTGCTTTTTACAGTACTGCGGCTTCCACAGATGACATTTTTTTATGGATTTTTTGACAAAGCACTTAAGATATTCATTGCTATCGGGTGAGCATCCATCAAATGTGATAAAAAGTGTATCTGAAATAAATTACCTACCCCACCTTTAAGTAAAATTACAAAAGTATTAGCATCAAAATATATTTATTAATTGTTGTGCAGAAATTGCCTTTAAGTGTGTATATAATCATATTTATACATGTGACCATTCTGTTTTAGACAAACAAAATTCTGATATACAGTAATTTTTGTAAAATATTTAAATAATTTGACTCTTTTGTGACTTAAAGAGTTAGTCCAAACATGTTTAGGGATATATTTTGCTAAAATTAGCTAAAGTTATTTAATAAATGTAGTGGAGTAAAATGTAATGATTTCCCTTTTAAAAACATATAAAGTGGCATTAAATATATACCTATTATTTAATTCTTTCTATACTGTAAATTAGATGAATGGAATTGAATTTTCAGGGCTGACTAAACACAGACACACATTTTATAAAATTGATATTTGTATTCATGTGTCAGCCATTTAGTCCTTGTCACAAACAGCCTGTAGAAAATCCCAGTGCATGAAACTAAGTACTGTCAATTATACCTGAGGCACTTCTTACATAGGTCTTGCTTTCATTTCCTGACTATGATTCAGATTGACTCTGTCATGATGCATTTTACATTTATAGAGTACAAGGTATACAAAAAAAGGTGTTATAAAAAGTCTTCTTGGGTCATATTTGTAATGGTAAAATTATCTTATATTGCTCAAGTAAGAATCTGAGGAAGGTCCAACAAAATGAACATGAGCATTGGTACTTATACGTATCCAATTTCAAGTTTTTCAAGTCTGTCCCTTTGTTTGTTTGAAGTGGTGTCAAAGTACTGGGTTAAGAGTGGTTGCATCTAAACTGTGAGATGATTTGTATGTGACTGTATTTAGCTGTAGTGTATAGTTTAACAATCTCATAATCTAAAAGCTATGTTCCTGGTTAGGCCTTCGGTGCCCGCTGTCTACTCTGCTGTTGTACTTCAATATTTAAGTAAACTATATTTACTTTCCACCACTACTTTTATGTAACTCATTTTCTATATCTTAACGTATAAGTTTTTTTAAACGGTTTTTGGTTGTTTTTCTTCCTATTATCTTCTGTAACTGTGTTATGCTCCATGTACAACAGAAAAGGTTAATAATGTGTGTGATGAGTGGGAAAGTGTTTTTGTGTAATATAGTCTCACAGAAAGGTGACACAACAGGAAAATGAAACACTCTGAAACATTAAGACTGAAGCTGCTGTTTTTCAGAGGAGCTACACCGTGTAACAGTTCTGAGGATTAAGCTTTTGTGGTGAGTGTGTGTGTGTGTGTGTGTGTGTGTGTGTGTGTGTGTGTGTGTGTGTGTGTGTGTGTGTGTGTGTGTGTGTGTGTGTGTTTGTGTGTGTCCAACTGTGCCAGAGCATCCCTTGCCCTTTTCCTGTAGAAAACCAAAAATATCTGAACCGAGTTGTGACAATATTTCCTCCGCCGCGCATTCCCCGAAACCCATCTCCCTCCGCGCGCCTATTGGCCCGCAGGATACATGACGTTTCCTTATATGCGCTGTGATTGGCCAACCCCTCCGCCTGTCCTCCTGACTGATAGCAGTGGAGCCACAGGCCCCGCCCCGCGGCAGCAGACGCTATTTGAGTGGGACCAGCGGATTGTTGTATCGAGCCGGTTTAGTGTCGTCAATGGGAAGCACGCGAGACGGTGGCACAGAGAGTTGCGGTCTACACCGATATCCGCGGCTGCACCATGCTTTCCAGCTCCATCCCGTGTCTGTGGATTACATTTTGCCTTCATTTATGCTGCTGTGTAGACGGCGGACAAGCACAGAATGCGAAGGAAGGTAAGTTCTTAAAGTTTGGACTCACATTCGGAAGACATCCTGCAGAATTCGGAAAAAGGTTCCGCGGAAAGCCTCCTCGTATTTATTTTTTAAATTCAAATCACAAGCTAGTTACTCAACAGCCGGGTTTGTGATAGAGCCAGAGCCGTCGGAGGGGGTCGTTGTGCGGGGTGACAGCGCTCTGCTCCCGGCTGTTAGGCAGCGACCTCTCGGGGTTTTTACGCACGGAGCTGAAACACCGTAGAGCTCGGATTAGACGCAGGAGCTTCGGTTCTACTTTACTCCAGCGCCACTGCGTTATAGCCATAACTAGCATAACAATATATCATGACAAACCAGGCAATATCAGCGGATCGATGGCCCAGCAGCTCCAGGGATGTGAGGGCTGTCGGTGTGGAGGCAGTTTCGGAGGATTATATCCTCCAAAGTGGCCTAGGCTCTAAGTCTAGTTTTACAGGAAAATACGGCACATTGACGCGGAGCCGTTATCTGCCTTAAATTGATCAGCTATAAAACACCCAAAAATAAAAGAGGATTCAAATATATAAAAAAGGCTGAAAATATGCACTTTTCATTATGTAAGGTTAAATTATGTTTTGTGTAAAATTAAAGGGCAAGTATTGCTATTCCCGGCACCAAAACTACTGTGTAATAACCAAGCGCGGTCCTGGTGTAATGTCTGATATGAATGGTAAATAGTCGGCGGTTATATGCGGGGTTTCGCGGAGCTCCTTGCAAAAAAAGGTACACACATAATACAAAAATAAAGGTAAGAAATAATAATGTTATTTTTCACAGCGATGCATCCTGACTGCTCTCATGGTGAAGCTTTCTACTCATTTAAACAACTTCAGGTTTTTCTGAGCCTCCGTTCCGCCGCTTTGCGCTCTCTCACGCGGAACATAAACAGGCTGATTGGAAAAAAATATCTCCTCCACAGATTTAAACTGCACACAAGCCGCATGTTCTGTGGAACTGTTTTAAGGCCGATTTAAACTGAAACACTCCTGAGTTTAAGCTCTCCATCGGAATGACAGCAGCAGCCGCTTTGACCTTAATGGAACAACTTCCAATGAAAAAGCGAGTTTTCATAAACGCACAATAAACGCATATTGTTCGAATAAACTCGCTATGATCATACGCGTTATTATTCCGTATGTGCCAACATGCACCTCTGCTTTTAGTCTCTATTTCTTGTAAATGCACATGTCAGTTTCTCCGTCTGTCTCAGAAAGTTCCCTGCAGTGTCTCAGGACCGTCCCTGGCCAACTTGAGGCCCCACGCAAAGTTAGATGATGAGGCCCAATGTTTCGCGAGCGTCGACGGGGTGGTAGTGGAGCCTCGCAGCGGCGACACCGTACCGCGCCACAGTAATTGCGCCGCATACACGCAGGTGCGCCGCATTTGCGGCTCAGTTGAGGATACCTCCGCAAGATGAGGCCCCCTACGCAGTCTGCGTGATCTTCCTGTAGGGAGGTACGGCCCTGTGTCTAATGCATATTAATCTTTTAGCTTTAGTTGCTTGGAATAAGGTCACGGCTAACTGCGCTATGGATATGGATGTGTGGCTGGTCAGTAATACCTGTCCCCTGTGAGATTTAACCACCTGCCTCTGGTTTCCTGTCACTAGTGACTCTGCTGGACTCCAAGGCACAGCAGACAGAACTGGAGTGGATCTCCTATCCTCCCAATGGGGTAAGTCTGTTAAAATTCTCCATCGCGCGGATGTGCTCCATATCTATGTTACAGCTCTCTCTGATGTCCCACATCTGTGATAGGAATAATAATATTTAGACCGGGCATGAAACATACATAAGGCTCAGTGCTAGCTGAAGTCTTTGCAGAATTCAGGAGGCTCTTTTTGTCACTAAACTCTACAGGGTTTTGACATTCTGAGCACAAAGGCCTTAAGCAACCCGCTTCCAAGCTGCAGTCTGATGAAAAGCAGGCTGTGAGAAACTTTAAATAAATAATGTGAGCAGAAGAACATAAACTGAGCATAATCAGTTTTTAAAGCTGTGTTGATATAAATGCAAAAACTTATCTCTGAAATGTATTTTTTGTACCTTTGTCGTATTCTCTAATGAGGCATCATCTCCAGATTCATTGCCAATAATTTGATGTCCATCTCAGTGTTATTGCTTTTAAACTGTGTTGGTCTCTATTGGAGGTGCTCACTTCCACATGTGTTCTTGTTTCAGTGGGAAGAGATCAGTGGCCTCGATGAGAACTACACTCCCATTCGCACATACCAGGTTTGCAAGGTCATGGAGCCCAATCAGAATAACTGGCTTCGGACTAACTGGATAGAGAAGGGCACTGCCCAGAGAATTTTTGTGGAACTGAAGTTCACCTTGAGGGATTGTAACAGCCTACCCGGGGTGGTGGGCACGTGCAAGGAGACATTCAACCTGTATTACCAGGAAACAGACTCGGAGGTGGGCAGGAGCCTGCGGGAGAACCAGTATGTGAAAATTGACACAATCGCCGCAGATGAAAGCTTTACCCAGGGTGACCTGGGCGAGAGGAAGATGAAGCTGAATACAGAAGTGCGCATAATTGGCCCCCTGTCCAGGCGGGGGTTTTACCTGGCCTTCCAGGATGTAGGGGCGTGCATCGCCCTGGTGTCTGTCAAAGTCTATTACAAGAAGTGTTGGTCTATCATCGAGAACCTGGCCACGTTCCCGGACACCGTGACGGGGTCGGAGTTCTCCTCGCTGGTGGAAGTGGAGGGCATTTGTGTAAATGATGCTGAGGAGGAGGCCGACAACTCTCCCAAGATGCACTGCAGCGCTGAAGGGGAATGGCTCGTTCCAATTGGGAAATGTATATGCAAAGCTGGATTTCATCAGAAAGGAGACGCATGTGAACGTGAGTACCTTAAAACATATTTGAATGACTCATTAGCATTCACAGAGTTGCTCCTTTCTAACGTATTCTTTTGAAATCCGCGAGGGGCATCCTGGATTACACCGCAAAAGGTGTACCGAGAAAAAAAAAAGAAACGGATATATTGTGATTTGATTATGCAAAGGAGGTAAAGGACAATTTAGGCATTACCGGCCGCTAACCAATGTTGGCAAATGGGATAAAAGCAGTATACTTAACAGCAGTAATATATAAATAAATGATTAAGGCCGAATACACAAATAATTAAAGTCTGTATTAATTGATTACCACTCTCTTTATATCTATGATTCTGTTTAGACTGAGAATAAATAATACATTTAGTTTAGCCCTTGAGCTCCTTTCCTTCTGGCAATGAGCCAAGACAATCTGGAGCAGATACACAGGTCTAGAGGAAGTCCAGCCAGATTTTCAATATCTTCCTAATCTGGTCAAATGACCCTGACAGAGAGGGAAAACAAATAGCCGTGGTACTGTGGAATTCAGGCCTCAGGGTATTTATGAAGGAGCCTAACAGGAAGGGCAAACACAGCTCCGCTCGCCTTGTTGTAGTGCTGTCCTGCTGCTACAATTAACAATAAAGTGCGTTCTGTCACAGTGAATGCTCAGAGGATTATTTTCGGTGGGCACCTGACTTGAAAGATAAAAATCACTATGGATTAGAAGGAGTGATTTAGGTCACACAATTTAAGTGGCCTGCCTTGTCAGCCAATCCTTTTTTGGGGGGCAACCTCAATCTAAGCAGCTTATGAGGAGTAGCAGCCAGTAACAATTGAATGGAATGTGTCTAAGAACAAATTAGTGCCTCTGGCAGACATGCTTTCATGCCACTCTGTCATCCATTAGGGTGACATTCTGAGGGTGGGGTGTTGAAATATATTAGGCCATGTAATTTAGAGCAGCATCGCCAGCCTCAAGTTGTGCTGTGTCTCTAATGTTAGCAGGCTATCGGAGCTCCTTTTTATTGTTCTTGTTGTTTTAATATGCATAGATGTAAGATCCAGTTGTTTCCTTTGGAAAGAAAGCCCACGTTTTATTTCCACAGGGAGAGCGATGCGGCATAACAACCAACAGCTCCGGCTTTTCAAAGTCATTTTAGATTTCTTTCCACATCATATCTTGCTGACCCCTCAGAACAGACTGTTCTAAGTCTCTATTAATGAATCTGTTCATGTGTCAACTAATACAAATATATAGACATAGACAGCAGTGCGATAACCCTACCCTCAGGTTGTGTAAAATCTGAGGAAGAAGGCTCCTTAATGTGTATATGGATCAAACTGGAGTCTTGACACTGCACCTATAAGCTTTATCTCCACTGAGCCATGAGAAGCCTTTGTATTAAGGGGTAGTTCATCTAAATAAAATGAGAATCACGGTGCACCATCAGCACTTCTTCCAGCAGCTCCACTGACATGAACTTGTCCATTCAGTAATTTCCCTGAACACCACCTAAGTATTTCTATCAGCTGAAGAGCAGAGCGATAAGTCCAAGTGGCTGTGACCGTTACAGATGTGAAGTACTGGCATTTGGACCTCGGAATAGCTTGTCTTAGCGGTGTAAAAGAACATCTCTATAATGGTGCCTTAAGTATAAAGGGTTCAGTATGATTGTAACGCATTCGTTTGTACAAAGTGTGGTCTGAAAATATATAAACAATAATAAACGTTAGGTCATGAGTCATGCTCTTTATCAGGTGCTTAAAGACACTTTCAAAGGTAAAAAAACGATGAATGAATACGATACAAATTCAATAAAAATCGAGCTAATACAAACTCATTCAGCACAAGGACACACCATTACTCACACATTAAAAACAGGCTCAAGTGTTTAGACCTGTTTTTAAATGGGCGAACTGGACCAGGGAAATTACATTTATACATTTGGATAACAGAGCAACATTTTAGTTGTTTTATTTGTACTGATAGATGCGCTGAAAATAATTCTATAAGCAATATACAAAGAACAACATCGTCATCTCACCAATCGACATTTGATGCATTCATTGGTATACATTTCAGTCTGTGGGTTTCAGGATTGGAAAAAAGTAATGGTGGTTCTGAGTCCATCTTTGAGACTATTAACTAGCCACCAAAACAAGTAATTTTTTTCTGTTAAGATTTGTGTGGGCGTGGCAGCAGAGTGTTTAAGACCCTGTTGAGTGACATGACTCGCACACTAACATGCTGATGCGTAATGCAGTGTCTGCTGCAGACTATCATTACAACATGGCCGCTGTAAGTTATTCAGCCGGGGGGCGGGTGCAGGTGGAGACAGCAAGTTGAGCTGTCAGTCATGTCATCTGAGGAGCCCCCTCTGTGGGTGCATAGGCCTCCTCTGAAACGTG
This sequence comes from Notothenia coriiceps, assembly GCF_000735185.1. Classification (NCBI taxonomy): domain Eukaryota; kingdom Metazoa; phylum Chordata; class Actinopteri; order Perciformes; family Nototheniidae; genus Notothenia; species Notothenia coriiceps. The sequence continues at coordinate 250,570 of NW_011357369.1, forward strand.
TTGTGATCCACTCATTCATCACCGTCAGCGAAGAGGGACCCCTTGTCTTTCACTCCGACGCCCCCCTCCCTCTGTCTCTCTTTAACTCTTTGTGTGGCAATCTCTGGGTGTAAATGTCACTCTTCTTCTCCGCCTGCTGCCTTCACTGGTTTCAGTGTAATGGGTGCTGAAAAAGGCCAGTTGAAGTGTCGGCGCAGCCTGCGTTGGCTTCATTTTGCATGTTGTGAAAATAGCCCCCATTCATTCGCTGGTCTTGTTCGGCTCTGGCTGCTGGTTGAGATGGAGCCACGGAGTCGTTGGACAGAGAGAGGGCCCTTGTGGGAGGACATAGGCGTCTTTGTTTGGCTCAGTCCCGGGGAATGTATGTTGTCCGATTTTGACACATCACATCATTGTGGTACTAAATAACGAGTGGCTGAGAAATGATTAACTGTTGACCCTGGACTAAAAAAGGGAGAGGGCTCCGTGACTCTGTGTGGTGAAAAACTCTATCGCACTGCTATCTGTGCATGCTCACAAGATAATTAATGAGAGGATACAGCATCCTCTAGACGCTGGAACCATCCATCTTGACTGTCAGTGAGTCGGACAGAAGTTAGCCGGAGACTGATTGATGATTTAGCCCCCGGGGAGCAGAGCTGTTGGGTTCCGACCACGGCAGCTAACGTGTAAGGAGCCACCAGGCAGTCCGGCCCAGCTCCCAGCCTGGAGAAAAAACTGCACTTAGCATTTCAAATAAAGCCAGGAAGCCAGGAGACAGGAGGTTCCGTACATCTTGAAGCTCGTCTGATTGATAAGGTGTGAATTTAATACACCAAATGCCTTTTACAACTGCTCCAGAGCTTAATTATGCAAATGACAGGTGTGAGCCGAATCCACAAGAGACCCAAACGGACCTCAACCACTCAGGATTGAAATAAATTGTTGATGGATGGGAGCTCATCCCCTCAGTATGCTTCCTGTGAAGAGCAGCATCCTCCCAATGCCCAGGGCTTTATTCTCCGTAAAACAAAGCTGTCTTTGCCGTCTGACATGACATGATTTTCATATTTTTTAAATATTTATACAATTTTTGACATAAACAGGAATGTTGTTTCCTGGCATCACTTCAAAATGTGATGCCTGTTATCTGGTTTAGACAAAACCCTGGGGAGGACATTACATTCATTTAAGTAATATATTACGTAAAATAGCAATAATCTCTGGATCAACTTTCTTAGATATGAGTATTTGCGCGTTTTTCTGTTTTATTTTATTGTTAATGGAATATGTTTTAGTTTTTTGGACTGTTGCTCAGACAAAACCAACATTTGAAACAATCTTGCGATAAAAAAAAGTGTTTTAACATCATTAGTTCTTTATGCTGTATTGATAAATCAATGAATTGTTAAGTTTGCAAATAGTGAGGCCCATCGCAAATGTTCATAACCATCTTTTAATGCATCGTAGCATTAACAACCTAACATGTTCCCATTTGAAAAGAAAATATGTTTTGAACTCTAAGGAGGTATCTGAGTAATAGTTGGATGTTCAGAATTATGAGGTTTATAACAAATATCCACATCTTTGGTTTCAGTGCTCAGTACAGTGTATATCTTTTTTTATTATTCATTTTCTTCCTGCACCAACTGCCTCAAAGGCAGCTTGAAATCGTGATTTGGCAAGCTGTATTTATTTATTTGTACTTCCATATCCACTGCCCTTTTTTAGATATACACTTCAAAATGTGAATTAAAAGCAAGAAGAGGTTGTTTCCGGGGATACAGATGCTTGTTCTGGTTCCAGCAGAGACCAGGTGTCCCTGTCAACATGTCAAATTAAATACAAATGGATCATTTTACAAAAAACTTTCACCGGGAGGCTCATTCAAAAAGTCGTTTGGCTTGGTAAATATTTGTCTCTCAGTTACATTCACTGCAGCAGGTCAAATGGTGAAACAAAAGCAAGGAGACAATGACAATGGTTTGTTCAACTGTTTACTCTGGATTTAAATATATATAGATACTAATACTGCTGCGTAGAGTAACTTGGGCTGATTCCAGGAGTATGCACTGAAGAAACTGAAACGTTGACTTTAATTACATGAATCATGTCAACAGATTCTCTAACTGTATTAGGTAAGTTGAAATAAATAATATTAAGTTTAAATAAGAAATATTAGGTTCAACTTCCTATTATTGCTTTCAACTAACCTAATACAGTTATGTGAAATTGATAAAATACATTTAATTAAAGCCAACATTTCAGTTGTTCCTGTGTGTGTGTGTGTGTGTGTGTGTGTGTGTGTGTGTGTGTGTGTGTGTGTGTGTGTGTGTGTGTGTGTGTGTGTGTGTGTGTGTGTGTGTGTGTGTGTGTGTGTGTGTGTGTGTGTGGTGTGTGTGTGTGTGTGTGTGTGTGTGTGTGTGTGTGTGTGTGTGTGTGTGTGTGTGTGTGTGTGTGTGTGTATTTGTGTGTGTGTGTGCTGTTATTTCTCTTAAAATACAGGGTGGAATTTTAGACAAATTCCCACCGACCATTATTTAAGGCGGTTTCCAAGAACAGGGGAGGGACTCAGCAGTATCCAGGTCTTGGAATCTGACCTGCCCGTCAAACTGTCCCTACGCTGCCTCACATGAATAGACAGAATCCAAGCAAACAGTCATTCTCAAACACACAAAGACACGTGGTCAGCTCAGAGGTTCTTTCAGGGAGACCCCTGCCACTTTGAGTCAGATAGCGTTATTTCCAAGGTGACGCAGGGGTCCGTATGTGGCCATGCATAAGCTCAGTGAATATTAACTTCATTTACACATGGCTGCAGCCCAGCGCCACAATGGAGGCCTGCCTGTTATGTTTAGCAACATGAGCGCCGGCTGACAGGACACTGTCAGGACGGAAGATGGATGATCGCAGCAGTTGACCCCTGATCGTCTGAAGAGTCACCTCTCCGGCCCCCTCTCCCTGCATGACAAAAGAGCCCCCCCCCCCCACAGTGCAGTGCCCTCATCTCCACTTGCACTAACAGGTTCAGACATCTCCATCGATCCTTGCATCCATACCTTTTGCAATTCTAAGCTTTTGCACTTTTTAGCTATCCAAACTGTGCCACAGAAGTCTTTGCTGCCTGCTGACTAGAGAGAGGGATGTGATCAGACAACCGAGCTCCATGTCAGGAGACAAGGTCTTTGGTGTTCTGTGTTGTGTCCCTGTGGCATCAGGGTGAAAGTGATATGTGACGGGGCCCCGGGTCTGAGGGCCCTGCAGTGGAGCTGCTCCTCTGGGAGGCTTCAGACCTCCGGCTCTGTACTTCAATCTTCCTTAAGAGGAAAATCAATAACTTATTACATAACTTCACATTTTTCCCACCTACATCCAGAGCGGAGGATTTAGGATTTAAAATGTGCCGACGATGGCTCTATTGCAGGAAACTCTCTGTTGCTGCCAGAGAATTGTTTAAACGCAGTCCGCTTTACAAAACAGGCGGAATTAAATGTTTGCATTACCATAGTGGGATAATAAACAACATATCTAATTACTATTTTAATTATGTAATCGCTTGCCGTTTCTTTATTATGCTTTTTGATGAATTTAGTCTGTAAAATGTCAGGAAAAAGCAACAATGACCAACCAAATGACTTTAATTTATTTTTTTATGGGATATCTGTGAAGTGCTATAGTGGTGGTGATATCTGCATAGCATTATACTTATTATACATATTCATTATTTTTTAAATTTTTATATATTTTTTGCATTTGGATAAACCGACGCTTTAACAGCAGTCCAGCGAGGGCGGTGTCTTTGTTTGTGTGTGTGTGTGTGTGTGTGTGGGGGGACGGGGACGTGGACGCAGTAGTGACGAGCAGCTAGTCTGACATAGTTTCAGTCCTTTCTGTCACAGCACTGGGACCGGGGGGGTGTGGCGGGGGATTTTGAGTCGGGGTCAGTAGGGTTGGCAGGCATTGGCACAATTCAGAGATAATACTCAGCTGCTGACTGGGGACATTTTCTGTGCCGATTTGGCTTGGGCTGCAGGGGGCTTTTGGCTGGTCAGACCTTTGGACCCTGCTTTCATCCCCTGAATGCAGAGACCCCCCCCCCCTCCTTTTAGAGCTGACCACCTCACCCAGTAAAGGTAGCCCCCTGACGGCCAGAAGGCCCTCTCTCCTGTTTCCATGTGATTTAAATGAACTAGACAAAAGGCGATTAGGAAAGGACATTTTCCATGTCACTGGGAATCCATTTCAAAAAGCCCACTCCACATGATCGCTTAAAGGAGCAGAACGCTTTCTTTTTTCCCCTCATGATAATGCTCCAGGCCCAGTGAGAGGCTTTAAACGCTGAAGGGTTAAATCTTGAAATACCCATCATTTTTTTACCTTCAAATCCATGCAGTATACCAGAAAGAGAAACAGGTGTGAGTTTGTTTTTTGCTATCTTAATTGCCATCGGCAGCGACCGAGTTGAAGCAGTTGTCCTTGAGAGATCATTTTATGTCCTTCACTCAAAATGTTTGCCTTTGTTTGAAGGTCACACACTTCTCTCTGATGTTCATGTCTGTGACTACTACTGAATCCTCAGTACTTAGATCTAAAACAATGAGTAGTAGTTTATTTTCTTCTTAAATGAAGAGTATTTTCCTAAAACAGCTGATCCTGTTAGCTTTAGCTTTTAATTTGTTGAGGACTATTTCCAGCTGCAGATTCATATGCAATGGTTTCTCAAGTCAGTATTTACAGGGGCAAAATTGTGTATTGGGGACTCAAAATAAACATGGTACAGTTTTGTTTTCTTAATTAAATGTGTCCACAAATACATATTTTCACCGGCAGATTTAGTTTTGAAATGACTATTTGAGATGTCTGCCTCCTGACCAATAATATGGAGGTGAATGAAAGTCATTCGTAGTGTTCAAAGCATTAAAACATTATTTAAAAAGTCTACATCTTGATAAAGCAGATAAAGTGTTCATTCATTAGTTGTATTCCAAATTGTCCCAGCTTAAGGTGACCAGATTTTCAAAATTAAAACCGGGGACATTTTGAGTTTTGCGGTCAATATATCATTAACATATCCACTTTTCTTCACTGTTAAAGAAAAAAGGGGGACAATTCTGGTTCAATGTAATTCGAACATTTGAACTGTTGGATACAAACAGAAGGACGATAGCTCATATATGAGACTTCAAAGGTCTTTTATTTTGAAACTGTACATCAGATTGTCCAGATTCTCTCTGAGTGATTAGATGGGGTGTCCTGCTATCACCCTGGAGTGAAATAAGGCTTTGATACTGGATAGTTTTTGTTTTATTCTTATCTAAAAACAGAGGGATGATAGCTCATATATGAGACTTCAGAGGTCTTTTATTTTGAAACTGTACTTCAGATTGTCCAGATTCTCTCTGAGTGATTAGATGGGGTGTCCTGCTATCACCCTGGAGTGAAATAAGGCTTTGATACTGGATAGTTTTTGTTTTATTCTTATCTAAAAACAGAGGGATGATAGCTCATATATGAGACT
>NW_011357369.1:256291-265144 GCF_000735185.1 Notothenia coriiceps
AGGGTTACAAATTTACAATTAACATTTACACATTTTTTACAATTTTACCTTAAAATTAAAACAGTGGATTTAGTGAAGTGTCAGCCGGGGTAAGACAAGACAAACAACAGGAAATGGACTACAGAAGGACACAAAAGGACACTGGGTACAGATTATAAAGAAAATGCCAGTTTGAACAGGTGGGTTTTGAGTTGGGTTTTGAATGTTGTTATGGAATCAGACTGTCGGATGTGTAGTGACAGGGAGTTCCAGAGTCTGGGAGCCGAGCAGCTGAAAGCTCGAGCACCCATGGTTTTGAGGCGATAGCTTGGGACGGTGAGAAGTCCTACGGACGAAGAGCGGAGGGTGCGGGAGGGGGTGTACTCCTGAAGGAGGTCGGTGATGTAGATGGGGGCAAGGTCGTGGAGAGCTTTATATATGAGTAGAATGTTTTTGTAGTCAATACGGTAGCGTACAGGAAGCCAGTGTAGCTGAGTGAGAATGGGGTGATGTGGTCAGATGAGTTGGTGCGGGGGATGACCCGGGCAGCAGAGTTCTGGATTATTTGCAGTCTATTGAGGAGCTTGATGGGAAGGCCACTCAGAAGTGCATTGCAGTAATCAATCCGGGATGTGACGAATGAGTGGACCAGGATTTTAGTACATTAACAAAAGTTATAAATGCCAGTTGTGGCTACAGACTGGAGTATGTAAGACGTTCAGAGACGTTCTAGTAGAACATAAATTACTTTTAGTCTGTATTGTTTTGCTACAATACAAGAAAACATGTATAAGCTAGCATGCTAACAGCACTACACTATATGGTTGAAATCCACAGACTTGTACACAGTGTTGGACACAGCAGTGTACTAAAGAAAGTATTCAAACTGAGACACAGCAAACGTCTCTAAATGATGCTTTTATGGCGTCACAGATGAACACTAGGTTTGTTTTATTCTCTGAACAAACGGGAGCTCTTAACGTTTCCTGACGTCACAATCCTGAACAACGGCAGAGATCCCCTCATCCATCAGTCCTGCTGTCTGCTAGCATGACTGCTGTGAACTCAGAGCAGAGGGAGTGAAGTGTGTGTGTGTGTGTGTGTGTGTGTGTGTGTGTGTGTATCATGCTCCAGCCCTGCCAACAGTGACAGCATTAATATTTCAGCTACAAGGTGGAACAAAGTGGCGACTGGATTCCCTTAACGGACTCACTCACTCATTTAGATACAAGACACCCAGAAAGGCATGAAGACAAACAAATGTCCGTGGAAAATGCCCTCGCAGATGTTCACTCATGACACAGCCGCACACAGCTTGTGGCCTGAGAGGGATCGTAGCTGCTATTAAAAATTGATTAGCTGTCATGGTATCATTTTCCCCCAAGGTCAAGTCGCAATCTGTGAGTAATTGAGAAATTGGCTGCAGAGATGAAAGAGATGGAAAAAAACCTCCTACAGTCCTTTATTGTCATTCAGATATGGAAAAAAGCAGAGAGGGTGGGGATAAAGGGCTGGTAAGGAAAGAGATGTATCCATAGATAAGAAAGATGAAATTAAGAAAGGTATCAGCGGGAAGGAGAAACAAGAGAAGAGAGAGCTCCTCGTATTAACTACAGAGCATTTTTTATAACATTTCTCATCCTGTATCTAGATCACTTGTGATACCAAACTGTGGATGAAGTGCAGCAGGCTACTTAAAGAAGAATATGTAATAAACCGGGTCAACGTTCACATGGCTTATGTGTTTGTGATCCAGCCTGGTTCAAGACAGGCATGCTAGCGGCTCTGAGGCAGTTCTCTGCAGAGCTTTGAACTAAATGCTGACTGCAGCATGCTGACATGCCCACCAGCACAACGGTTCACATGCAGATGTTCAGCAGGTGTAATGTTTATTATGATCACCATTCTTTTAGCGCGTTACTATGTTGATCAAAACCTGATCAAAACAAGTAAATGTGTAGCAGGTTATAGTTACAACGTTTACCATTATAGTTTCAATTGCATGGTTATATTTAATTATTAGCACCAAACATAAAATACAGAAAAAAGCCTGCAATTTAAGAAGGTTTTACAAAATAACACACAAATGTCTCTTTTTAAAATTCAATGCATCCAATACTCCAATATTTCAATCAAGCGGACTGAGAAATCAACAGCCTTACCTCTTTTAGGGAATACAAATGCATTGCCTACAACCACCTAGGTATTTAGTCATAAAGCATGAGTCACATTTGATGATGATGATGCCAGATGAAAAAAGGATCACCAAAGTTGCTACAATTTATCCAATTCAATGGCTAACGTGAATGCCAGTACCAAATGATAATTCATCCAATAGTTGTTGAGGTATTGGATGTTATGATTCAGGCTGGACCACAGTGGTGGACCTACAGTACCGACTGACTGACATTGCCATCATTCGAGCCATAAAGTGTTTTCTGTAAAGTTTCTGTGCCTGCAGTGTGAGCATGGAGGAAGAATTATACCTCCATAATTTAGCAGCCATACAAGCATTAGTCCATATATCAACTGCTGCTAAACGACACAAGATGCTTATTTAATTACCAATGTAGATCAATTTTATGGAATTACTTGACATCCTTAGTATTTTGTTTTACGTTTATTAATCATCAGGCAGCTTTAAAAATGTGTCCTTGGCAGTTTCTGCTATATTTATGTGCAACTCTGCCACTGGTTTTCTAAGTGATAATACAGTATACAGCCTAATTTCCTCGACTGATGCGAATCTCCCCAGCAGTCAGGGGTCTGAATGGAGGGCTCCCAGCTGGCTGATTTGATTAAAGTGAAACGGAGCTTACCAACAACACATGTAGAGAAACACGGCGTATAGAAATAACAGAGGGTAGTTTGAGATACAGACGCCAGTCAAAGAGGTCCACTGAGGGAACCGATTTGATTCGACATCCCTATCCCCCTCTCTCTCTCTTTCTCTCTCTCTAACATACACACACAGCAGTACATCTGACCTGTGCAGGTTGATTTCCCCTGGCTTGAAATGTGATGTCTCAATCTGTTTTCTGCCATATTAACATGGGGGAGAACACTAACCCCCCCATCACACCCGCGGACATGCTCATGTATTCAGAGGAATGTCTCGTACACACTTCTACCAGGGGCTTTGCAGCTTCCTTGACATCCTTCATTGTACACTATAATCCTATAAATGTGTGAGCATGCAAGCCTGTGTGCATGAGTGTATGTGTGTGTGAGACTGTGTGCAAATGCCATTTCCAGCAGGGGGCTGACCCCCACTGCAGGTGACATTTGTACTGGAGAAATGTCACCGAAACCATTTTCTTTCCCATATGTTTGCGTGTGTGTGTGTGTGTGTGTGTGTGTGTGTGTGTGTGTGTGTGTGTGTGTGTGTGTGTGTGTGTGTGTGTGTGTGTGTGTGTGTGTGTGTGTGTGTGTGTGTGTGTGTGTGTGTGTGTAAGAGAGAGAGAGTGGGTTTGATTAGGCATGCTTCAATTGATTTTACAGAACAGGCTTGTAATGTTCCAAATACCAGAATATTTTCCTGCCTTGGCACCATGTCTTGTCCTTCTTTTATCGCCTGTTTCTTATCAAACCACACCAATGTCGCTCACTAAGTTAACATGTCAGAAACACTGGTCAAACAGGGAAATAAATAAAATAGCAATCAAAATTGAAAAGTTTAAAGATGGTTAATTTTGCTTATATTTGCATAAAGTTTGAAACGCCTTGCTCTGTCCAAAGATAGCACAATCCCAATATTCACATAGTTTAAATGTTAAATCTTGTTTGCTTAATCTGTACAAAAAGCTGAAGTGTAAAAACAAATTGTTGTTTGCAGGGGGTTGAGTGCCAGGCTATTTCTTGGCCATGAGCCAGATTTACCGTTTCCTTCCTTTTCTTTACGTAAAAATAGCCTAACAGTCTTTTTTGCTGTAGCTTCATATTTAATGGACAGATAAGTATCCATCCTTTCATCCTTAAAAGATGATGCTCCTTCTTTAAAAATGACCTGAAGACATTCTAACCTTTTTTCAGACATTGTTTTTTCTTCTCCATTTCACAGTTAATGTATGATGGGCAGGCTGCAGGCAGGGCCACAGAAAGACAGAGTCAGTACGTATCTAGAACGACTGGACACCTTAATCAGAGATCCATCATATCAAAGATCATACTACAATTCTAAATGTGAGATTTCCACATGACTGTGCAAAGAGGGATGTCTGACAGTTGTAATTAAACAGAGGTAGCAGCAGGCATTTGTACACAGCACCGTGGGCCAGACAAGCGAATCACTGCCATCCCAAGATCACACAAGATCATAGTGGGATGAAACAGAAGCCAGACTGACAGACAGACAGACTGTGGGAAGAAGCTTGTGTGTGTGTGTGTGTGTGTGTGTGTGTGTGTGTGTGTGTGTGTGTGTGTGTGTGTGTGTGTGTGTGTGTGTGTGTGTGTGTGTGGTTTATATTGTATACTTGTAAGGGATTTCTCTGTAGGGGTGTATAATAATGTCAGTATATTTTGGCTGCTGTGTGTGTGTGTGTGTGTGTGTGTGTGTGTGTGTGTGTGTGTGTGTGTGTGTGTGTGTGTGTGTGTGTGTGTGTGTGTGTGTGTGCTCGTAAATATGTGGGTGTGAATCTGTCTCCCTGACAACTGAGGGGACATCTGTCACCTCCATATGGAGAGAAAAAGAGATAGAGACCCAACGGAGGAGCGAAGCAAAATAAAAACAGAAAAGAATCAGACGACAAAAAGACGAATAAAATATGAAAAACCATAGCCTAATATTATCGAGAGTCTTCTAGACTAGATATAGAAACTGTTCCTCATGTAAAAGCCTATCTACATATGGCATAAGTCACATACGCATTTTGTTTTTGCTTTATCTCTGCATCCAGCAGCTTTTGATTAATATTTGTGATGTAAAAATATGTGTTAAGGACCTGGGTTGGTTTTTTCTTTCTCAAATCAAAGCTCTTCTTAATGGTGGAGTGTGGAGGATGACATTAATTTAAAGGGAGGCAGGGGCCAGTCACATCAATTACGGAAAACAAGTAGAAAAGAGTCAGAACTTAAACCCCGACATTGTGACTGTGTGGAATTTACTTCAAAAGTTAGTCAATTGCAACTTTTACATTTGTGGTTGATTTACATGTAATTATATGTTTGATGTTATTGCTGTAGCTTGTGAATTTATCCTGGGCATCAATAAAGTCTCATTGATGTATTGATATCATAATTAATTTGCTGATGAACATTAACTGGAAAGTAACTAGTAACTAGATAAGATACTATTAAAATAAGATTAACATTTTGATTAGAAAAAAACATATCATTAATTTTACAATTTAACAATATCCATATATTCAGTCAGCTGCAATTTGTGAACAAATAGTTAGTAAGTAACAGAAAAGTCTAAATATTAAGCTAAGAAATAATGAACATACAAATAAAAAGTTAGCCATGTATTCATTTGTTGAAATATCTAAACATCTAGCTTAAAATATTGTAACAATAGTAGGAAATATTGTGAAAAATATCTAGTTATTGTTAAATGAAAATGAACACATTTTGAACCTGACACTGGTGTTAAAGTCGGGGTACTTCATGTGACAGGGCAGGGGGGCGGTAACGTCTTTATTAAAAGGTTGGTAACCGATGATTTAGAGCACAGCAACAGAACAGCAGCTCCGCTGGGATGCTTCAAGCTTTTGTTGCATGTCAAGCCCCTCTCTCTCTCACCTTGATTCTGTCTGTCTTCGCTATTGCCTGTCCAACATCATCACACATTCATGCAAATACATACAGACAGTTAGACAAACACTCTCACACTTTCCTACTCTAAACTACTAAACTATGCCTGGGACCCCTCTCCTACAGTACTTGACTTGGCTGTTTGATGTCTGTTTGATTTTGTCCTCCACAGTAATTCTTTTTCTAGCAGTGAGGACACACACACACACACACACACACACACACACACACACACACACACACACACACACACACACACACACACACACACACACACACACACACACACACACAGAATCAGCGAGCCTCTCACTCAAACTGTGGAGGAGGGGGCACTAAAAACTCATTACATGGACGATCAATATTGCACACACTTGAGAAGCATGAAACCCCCCCACATCCCGAACACACACACACACACACACACACACACACACACACACACACACACACACACACACACACACACACACACACACACACACACACACACACACACACACGTTTCATCAACCATAGGCAACAGTGACAGATGACTTTTGTCAGCCTGAGATGTGTTACCGTGGTAACACATTAGGATGCATTCCTGTATGGTACAGCAGGGTGGACACACACAAACGATCACACACACGATCACACACACGATCACACACACCTGTATACATTTAGATAAACCGGCCCAAGGTCATGATAAAGTTCTACAGATCAATATTTTTGCAAATTCCAGTCGTGCATAAAAACCAAATCTCAACAAAATGCTGTAACTGAAACCTGAGCTTTTTATACTTATTCTAAATAAAAATAATAATCTAAATGTATATATAATAATAATAATAATACATTTGATTTATCAGGTGCTTTATCAGGTGCTCAAAGACGCTTTACAGAGGTAAAAAAGATAAGATAAAAAGTCTAATTAAAGTCAAGCAATAAAACCACATTCATCACAAGGACACGGCATCAATCACACATACATTAAAAGCTGCTACTATAGCCATCCAAAACTAAAAGCAACAGATCGTCACAAAACATTTAACACACAACTTCCTGTCAACTTCTCATATGAAAAAGAATAAATCAACCCAACTTCCACGGATAGAGATTAAGCTAATTAAATGTCACTCTCCAGGATGAACAAACACAGAACATTATCTTGTGAAAAATGGACACAGGTGTATTTGGACAGTTGTTGATGCTTATCTGCATGGATTGAAAATAAAATGTAACATAATAATTTAAAGAAGACTTTAAAGGTCCCCTATCATACTGTCTTTCATCAATATATTATAGGTCTCAGATAAAAACCAAACATGTCTCTGAAGTGTTTGGCTCGAAACACCAAACAGATCATTGCAGCATCCCATAATCCCCTCTGTTTCAGCCCTGTTTCAAAAGTGCTGATTCTCTGTCTGTTACTTCTGAGACTGCCAAGGCACACNATTTCCTGTTGTTTGTCTTGTCTTACCCCGGCTGATACTTCACTAAATCCACTGTTTTAATTGTTCCCTATATTGCCCCTATGCCCTGTAAGGTGTCCTTGGTGTTATGAAAGGCGCCCCCCAAAATAAATGTATTATTATTATTTTTATTTGGGGCTATGTTCACGGAAGCAACCGCTATCGCTAACGCTCTGTAGCTGAGAGGGCGGTCGCTGAGTGTCCAGCTTTTCACACTCGACTTTTTTTAGAAGTACTTAGANTAGTCACTTGTCTGGAAATACCGAAGACTAGAAACAGTTTTGAAAACTTTTGTCACGTAGTGATCGTCTTCTCAGTAGAACATCTTTGATAATGTCTTCTGGCCAACCAGAATCACGATAACGGCGTGGTGTTGTTGAAGGAAATCCTGACGGAGAATACTTTTGCTGTAGTACATCTCTATATACATCGATACAACATTACGTGTTGATAGAAAATAACCCAAGGTTTGATGATTGATGATAGGTGTGTGGGCTGTCTTTCGTTTTGACACACAGAACAATGTTATATTAAACATACAAACTGTATGTTAAATGGATATATCCGCCTTCTTTCATTTATCTTTCCATTCCCACAACAATACAAATAAAGAAATGGCATATTTTGGACATAGTTCGAATGGTGATTAATCATGATTAATTCATTTTTAAGCTGTGATTAATCTGATTAAAAATTGTAATCGTTTGACAGCCCTAATATATATATCAGTAACTATAACTTTGGGGCCTTTTCTACAATACCCAAAATCAGCACTTTTGAAACAGGAAGTGATATAGAGGGATATGAGGCATGGCTAGAATGGGTGATCTGTTTGGTATTTTGAGCAAAACACTTCATAGACATGTTTGTTATATATTTGTATATATCTGAGACTTATGCTATTGCCTAAACATAGCATGATAGGTGACCTTTAACCCTCCTATTGTCTTAGTTCCACATTTTGACCGGTCAAATTTGACCGGTCCTGTTTTAACTGCTATTACATTAACAGAAAAAACCCATTAATCTTCACCACATTTCATTTAACACCATTTCAAACTGTAAATATTGTATCAGACTACTGGGGACAACAGAAAGCCAGTTAGACTGGCTAATGAAGTGAAAGTACGCAGTATTGAAAACCAAAATGTAACTAACGTAATGCGCGAATACTATAGAAGTGTCATCTGAAACTTTGTATATTTAACGACTAGGTGAAAGGAACGAAAAACCTACTTAAATCAGCTGAAACCTGTGGTTACCACAAGGAACAGTTTTTACTGGCGGTATATTCTTTTCCCCTTATCATTTGGTGCTAGTCTATTTTGGTTTGTGTTGTGGGTGTGTGTGTGGTGTGTGTGGTGTGTGTCGTGTGTGTGTGTGTGTGTGTGTGTGTTGTGTGTGTGATGGTGTGTGTGTGTGTGTGTTGTGTGTGTGTGGGTGTGGTGTGTGTGGGTTGTGTGGGATGATAGATACACAAGGTGGGGGATACCGGGGGGGGGGATACACTAAGGTGGACCGTGAGGTTTTGTGTGTGTGTCTTTGTTAAAACTGGTAAAGGGTGAGATACACGGGTAGGGGTGTAACCTTAGTGTGGACCTTGTGCGTATAGTTCACAAAAAAACAAAAAAGAAGGGCACAGAAAGAAGATATAAATGACGCAAAA
>NW_011357369.1:265171-270708 GCF_000735185.1 Notothenia coriiceps
ATAATAACAGGTCGTCAGGGTCATTCAAGCAATTATCGGTCATTTTGTGTTTTCATGTAACGATTTTTAATTGTTTGTGCTTTCTTTTGTTGTTTCTTTTTATTTTCAATCTTTCATTGAGCTAATTCTGTACAATAAGTGGTTATTTTTAAATGTTTTTGTAGTTTTTTTTAGGTTGTTTTGTGTAGTTTTTTTTATTGTTTGTGTTTCTTTTATCATTTTCTTTTCATTTTTAATCTTCTATTTAGCACATTTTGTACAATTAGTGGACATTTTGTAATGTTTGGCCTTTTTGAGATTTTGTAGTCATTTTATTCAATTATTTGTAATTTTGTGGGGGTTTTTTGGGTAATTTTTGTAGGTAATTATTAGTTGTTCTGTTTCATTTCTGGCAAATTATAAGCCTTGTTTTATTTATTTTTGTTAATAAAATATTGTACAATAAGTTGTCATTTAGTTTTTGTAGTGATTGTATTTAATTATTTGTAATTGTGCTTGTTTTCTTTGGGTTTTTTGTGTAATTTTTTATACATTTCCTCTTTTTCTTTGCACTGATTGTTTTTCTTTAAGGTAATTGTAGGTAATTATTGGTTGTTGCCGTTTCATTTTTGGCCCTCTCCACCACCAGGCCCTCTCCACCACCAGGCCCTCTCCACCACCAGGCCCTCTCCACCACCAGGCCCCATCCACCACCAGGCCCTCTCCACCACCAGGCCCCCTCCACCACCAGGCCCTCTCCAGGCCCTCTCCACCACCAGGCCCCCTCCACCACCAGGCCTTGTTTTATTTATTTCTGTTAAAGTTGTATCTTGTTATATTTGACTAACTATTCATATTTAATAGTTAAACAAAATTGTTGTAATTTTTTGTCGTTTTTGGTTCATTTTCTATCTTTAATTTAGCTAATTTAGTTTTTGTAGTCATATTTTTTAATTATTTTGTTTCTTTTGGGTTGTTTTGTGGAATGTTTGACTTAATTGCACCTTTTTTTGAATTGATTGTTTTTGATTTTTTGGCATTTTTAAGCCTTGTTTTATAAATGTCTGTTAAAAAACAACAAAATAAAACTCTAACTATTCACATTAAATATCCCCCCCAGGTGAGCCCTACCTGAGGTGCACGTGCACCCCGTGGCCCCCCCCCGGCTGCTGCACCAGGTACTGGACGGGGTATCTGCAGCTGAAGGTGATGTTAACGTAGTTCCTGGTGATCACCTGAGACTCGTTGTTATGGATCGAGTTCGTGAACATGATGTGGGACTGGTCCGTCACCTGGGGGGAAACACAGGTGTTACAGCAATACAGCACATTTAAAACGGACTTACAGAGCTTTCACATAATAACTGAAAGGACTCATTCACACAGAGAATGCAATGAACTGTGTGAATAATAATAACAATACACTTAATTCATTTAGCACCTTTCATGCTGGACGCAGCCCAAAGAGCTTTACAGAGTGAGACAGAACATGCCAAGAACACCTGAGGAACATCATTAAAAACAAGGTATAAACAAACAGAAAGAGTTAAAAACTATAACACCTGGGGGAGGAACACAGGTGTTACAGTCAGACCACACACACAGGTGTTACAGTCAGACCACACACACAGGTGTTACAGTCAGACCACACACACACACACACACACANGTATAGATGAAAAACTGCAGTAAATATAGAAAGAAAAGACACGGAACATGTATTGCGTGTTCCAGGTGTGATCCATGTGGGGGGATGGGCACATAAGAGTGGGAAATGTGTCAAATTGTTCTGTGTGTGTGTGTTTGTGAGTGCCAGGTGTGAATCACATGGGGGGGGGGCACATAAGGGGGTGGAACACATAGAGTAGTAGGGGAGTGTGTGTGTGTGTGTGTGTGTGTGTGTGTGTGTGTGTGTGTGTGTGTGTGTGTGTGTGTGTGTGTGTGTGTGTGTGTGTGTGTGTGTGTGTGTGTGTGTGGGTGGGTGTTTGTGTGTGTGTTTTATCTGATCCGGATGGTTACTAATTCCTTTTCTTTATGGCGGTCATTTTTGACCAGGAACACCATTGGTGTTCCAAAGTTGACTAAATCATCCAAAATGCAATGAAAGTGGTGATCAGCAATTTTATATGTTCAAATGTCTACTGTGAAGGATATCATAAAGCCGTAATGCAATCGAATGTAAAACAAAAGTTATGACTGATGAAAGTAGTAAATCGGTCAGATTTGACCCGAAGACAACAGGAGGGTTAATGTTTGCCTTGAAACATTTCCGTATATCAATTTTCGACCGCCAATGTACACTAGCTAACTAGCTAAGTTTGTACTTGCTCCTTTGTCATTGGCGTGCTTTGCTGTCGGATCGTGATGTGATTGGCCACAGAGGGGCTTGTCTCTGTGGCCAATCACACCAAGATCACAAGCCGCTTGACACAAACATGCCTGCGCAGGCACTAGCTGCTTAGCAGCGCTAATGTCAAAGACACATACATTATATTTACATTTTACCAGAATGCAGTGACAAAAATATTTTGGAAGGCTGAGCCTTCTCTAGCCTACAGTACCCACCGCCCATGCTTACAGTTATGAGACAGACTAACTCTGCAACAGAGACAGTTGTCTCTTATGCTACACAAGTGCATCGATATTTGGTACATAGGAAGAGCGTGTATGTACACGAATAAATGTCTTTACTTTTACACTTTGCAAAGTCATCTAGTGGGCTAGATTGGAGCCCTTGTCAGGCTGGTTCTGGGCCACCAGCCATATGTTTGAAACCCCTGATGTATTGGAATGATGGCACGTGTCTTTAAATTAGTGTGTGAGCAGCAAACACACACCTCTGACTCCTCTCTCTAATCTGCCTCAAGCTGTATGACAGGGATCAGGACCAGAAGCAGAGCATTCATCCAGTAGCAGGCTACAACCTTAGTACAAGCCTGACATATTAATAACACACTTCTCATTTTCTCTGATTCTACAATTGTATGCATATCGGTTTGAGTTATAACGTTGCTCATCATCACATCCATTTCTCTATTTGGTGTGCATGTTTATGGGAGTGTCAGGATGATGGACAATCGCCCCAACAACATGACATAAAAGTGTTGGGTTTCAAAGGCTCTGTCGGCATGCCGGACTCTTATCTGGGAGTCCCTTTGAAGACCATTTCTGGAGAGCTGGATATCAAAACAATACCAGGTAAATATAGAGGCGGTAAAGGCAGTATGAGAGACCAACAAGTTCCTGTTTGTATCACAGTTTGATCCTGAGGACTTTGGGAGAAAGATCTATTTTGTTTTTGCTGTCAAAAAGATCACGTTAGATAGAATCGGAGGGATGAAACCCTCTTTAATGGTCACACATGCAGAGTACACAGCACACACAGTGACATTCTGCATCTGCACCCTAGTGCTAGGAGGAGCAATGGGAGTGAGGGGGGAAGGGGGATGTCAAGGTCGGAGGCTATACTTGTGCCCCACGCAAAGTTGTTTCATGAGGCCCCGCGGGTCTGTGTCACTCAACTGTGGCGTGCATAATTGCGCCACATTTGTGCTTAAGATGAGGCCCCCTCCGCAAGATGAGGCTCCCACCCCGAGGTGAGGCCCCACGCAGTCTGCGTAATCTGCATGTAGGGAGGAGCGGGCCGGACAGCGTCCAACTTTGTGCAAATGTTGTTGTTTTTATTTAGCTAGGGCTTAAAGGGAAGCTGTTTGGAGTTCCCATAGAGGTTACTTCTTTTGAAGGCCTCTGCAAATTCTGAGGCCTCGTGGCCCCCTCTTTTTGATGTTGTCAATTGTAGATCTGGTCCAATAATCTTACATTATAGTTTATTTGATGGTGGTTGCAAATAAAATAAAATGGTAGATTTACATTTGCACAAAGGTCATTGTCATAGCATCCGAGCTGTAATGCAACGAGCAATCCTGTCACTGACTCTGAACAAAGCCTCTGCAACAAGTAAAGCTGTTCGTCCATTAATTAATGACATACATTTGTATGAAAGCTCCAAATGATACCATTATAATGGTGGTTAAATAAGTTACATTTAATGTTAACACATGTAGCTAAATAGTTTGATAGTCAGGCCTGCACTAAGTAAGTTGTCATTACAAAGGAAAGCTCACATAGTGGCAACCTTCCATTTAAAGTGTCACAATATAGCAAATTATACCTAATGACAGAAGCACATGCAGTAATTTTATGTTCATGACAGATACTAAAAATAATTTCATATAACTTGGGGTGACTGTGGGTGCGGGGGGTTTTGATCCCAGCCCCCGTGCAGTCAACATGTCGATGTCTTGGGCAAGTTGCTCCCGACGGTGTGTGAGTGTGTTGTATGAATGTTAGCTTACTTGAGTAAAAAGGGGCACATTGCTCTGTGTGAATGAGGTGTGAATTGATGAATGATGACTTTAAGTATGTAAAGCTCTTTGAGGGGTCATAAAGACTGGATAAGTACAGTCCATTTACCAGTCCATGATTTACCTGTGAGCATTTTTATTATGCTCAGAACATATGAAATAATTCCGGCACTATACACCTCAGTGTTAAACACACCGCCTCACACAACCGTTTAACTGATTATAGTTCCTTATACTGAGTTGACCTATTTTTTAAAGGAAATGAAAGTAGACAACAAAATGAACTAAGACAAAGTATTACGGTTTTAGCCAGTTGTAGTTTGTCAAATGTCAAATGAGTGTACATGTGGTAGCCGTGTCAGTTTCTTGAAACCCCCTGAATGCATTTTTCAATTGTTATTTTAAACATTTGGTGTCTAGAAGTACTTCCAAAAAATACAAGTTGTGATGTTTTTCAGCCTGTTTTAAATACAGAGGAGTTTAACTTATTATAATTTGATACTAGAGCCTCTATATCTAAATCACACATGTAACACTCAGGTCTGAAGGCCCTAACATCTGTTAACAGGGTTAATGTCATTTAGGGGCGATCAAGCCAATTAGAATCTTGGTCTCAATCTGTGTCAGACAGAATTTAATCAGTTTTGAGATGTGTTAGATGAAAGAATGTGCAATGAAAAGCCTAAATTGTATAACATAATTGTTTTATTTCATCAGTAAATAAGGTGAGCTGTCTCTACATTACAACAGCAGGGTTGGATTTCCTGCCTTCATTAAAAACCATGTATATGACAACTCACTGGGATGACTGGAAGCATGCCACTGGTGGAAAAAGTTGTACAACTCCATAGTAAGTTAAGTGCATTCACACTGCATTGTTATGTTTAAGGTAGGGTAGGTAAGAATGGAGAAACCAGCTCGAGTTCGCTAGAATTTGAAAGTACGAAGCCGAAAAAAATCTGCCCCTTCCTTCAGACTTCCTTACAGAGCCCCTCCTCCAACACACACGAACGCGCACATGACCAATGAGGGCACGAGATAAGTTTGTGCACAGATGGAAGGCTGACAGGCGCCTATGGATTGTATGGGTATCGTACTTATGTATTTACGAAATGTTATTTATGTTTTTGTAAAGGTAGACCCTTGACATGCGCCATTTTTCGGCTGTTAAGTAAAATGGGGCGATTTTTAACCT
>NW_011357369.1:270753-275258 GCF_000735185.1 Notothenia coriiceps
GACGGACCACTCTGTACAACTATTTAACTACATATGTATATGTACACTGAAGTTGAAATGTGATCCAAATAAAAAAAATTCAAAATAAAATTCAAAGGACATCAGTGTTAGCAAAACAGCATATTGTTTATACACATGATATTGATTTTCTGTTGTATTTATTTGAAGTAATCAGGTGACATTACTTTTTAATTCTCAGACCCTGTCTGTCTGTCTGTCTGTCTGTCTGTCTGTCTGTGTGTCTGTCTGTGTGTCTGTGTGTCTGTGTGTCTGTGTGTCTGTCTGTCTGTCTGTCTGTCTGTCTGTGTGTCTGTCTGTGTGTCTGTCTGTGTGTGTGTCTGTCTGTGTGTGTGTCTGTCTGGGTCCTCTGNTTTGAATATTTTATTTAAGGATCTATACTGTCAATGTTTTATATTGTAAAGAAAACACCCCATGTTCTTGTGTGCTTATTGTTGTTGTCTTTTCAAGAAAAAGAAAGAAAGACGGACCACTCTGTACAACTATTTAACTACATATGTATATGTACACTGAAGTTGAAATGTGATCCAAATAAAAAAAAATTCAAAATAAAATTCAAAGGACATCAGTGTTAGCAAAACAGCATATTGTTTTGATGATAAGAGGTATTGTGTTGTTGTGCAATATGTTTTCCACTGTAAGAAATCAAGTAGTAGATTAAAGATATGAGCATATTAGTAGATAATATACAACATACACATGATATTGATTTTCTGTTGTATTTATTTGAATTTGAGGTAATCAGGTGACATTACTTTTTAATACTCAGACCCTGTCTCTCTGTCTGTGTGTGTGTGTGTGTGTGTGTGTGTGTGTGTGTGTGTGTGTGTGTGTGTGTGTGTGTGTAGTACCTCATCTCGGAGTTTGCGGATGAGCTCGGTGTCGTTGTGGTGCGTTTTGATGACCTGCGCCTTCCCGCTGGCGAGATGAGAAGCGCTCTCGATGAGATCCGGCCGCAGGGTACCCTGGGCCAGGAAGACCTCCTCTGGCTTCAGATTCATCTCTCCGATCACTTCATTGGCAACCTGGGGCAACACGAAGCAAAGAGTCAGACACTACAGGGACCTGGTAAACTAAAAACATTTAAGCAGCCATATTGGCAAGAGACGGCCAGCCAGCAGGTTCATAAATCATAAAATATGATAATAGCATCTTTAATACTTTTGTAGAGGGTCGATTGAAACGAGTACTCACTTTGACAAATGTATCTCCGATAATCTTTCTTTTCTCTTCAGGGTTGGTAGTCATATTCAGAGTCTTGCTGATACGTTTTCGTGGCGTCCGGTCCTCCTCAGAGATGGGGAGGGTTGTCGTTCCGTTGTAGAAGGTGTGAGCAGCGTTTACCACTAAATAAAGAAATATTTTAGAAGACACATTTGGGTTATGAGCAACAATAATAAATATTATACAAAACTTCAGTATACTGTGATATTCAAAGTTGCCACGGTCGTAGTCATATAAGCCATAACATGTGAAGGAATGCGTCACATTTAGAAAGGTATGGCTTATTGTAAGTCGATTTGAATAAAAGCATCAGCTAAATGTAATGTTATGTAATACTGAATATCAACTGCTATCACATGGAAGTACACACAGAGAGATGTACTCCGCTGACTTGAAGCTCTTATTGTAGCATCCCGGCGTCATTTAGAACTTTGTCCCCATGTGAATCTGTACCTTTGAGTTTGATGCCCAGCTTGGTGAGGGCCTCCTCCACGCTCTGACTCTCCCTCTTCCTCATGAAGCCGTTGTCGATGTGAACTGCGATCACCTGCTCCTGGTCCAGAGCTTTGTTCAGGAGAGCTGTGCAAACTGTCGAGTCGACCCCACCGCTCAGCAGCACCTGAATAAATCATCAGACACAGTCAGGAACTACTCAGCAAGCTACATTTGTGACCTGTCTGGATAATCATTGAACGTATAAAATGCTCCGTTCCACAACATGGCATAATAACTACAAAGAGAAGCATGTATCCCTCAGACTGTAGTTCAACAAGAAACAGATTTTTATGTAATACAAGTCTTACTTTGAGGGTTTTTCTTACACTCATTTCTCCTCATCACATCCCCCTGAGATGCAGCCTAGTTTGAAGCCACTTCAGGGAGTCCACTTCCTCTTTCCAGTTAAAAAATTGTTTAATTTGAGTTTAATTGGTTCTACTTTACTTCCCACCGCTGCTGCTGCTGCTGCTGCTGTCACCACTTCACATGCAGCAACCCAGCTTCAGACTTTTAGGTTAATATTCTATAGGATTAGAAAATGTGTTCTTCTGTGTTCTGCTGTTCTCTCCGTCATAAAAAATGGTTTGGATAACAAACACACAAATCAGGAAACATTACGATTTTTTACTCACCAGCACTTTAGATTTGCCCACTTTCTCTTTGATGTCGTTGATGCAAACTTCTTGGCGGTTTTGTACGGTAAAGTTACTCGTGCATCCTGCGATCTCAAACAGGAAGTTACGGAGCATTTCGATGCCTCTCTCCGTCAAGTCGACCTCAGGGTGAAACTGTGTCCCGTACAGCTTCTTCTGTTCGTTAGCAATCCCTGGTGGGGAAAACAGATGTGCCAAGGAACTGTTAAACTGGGTAATTGTCATCTTTAAATGCTACTTTTAAAGAAATACAAAACAAAACTAGTGAAACATTAAAACACCATAGGGCTTCTTTATGTAACGTATTGAACCCACGACTTGTAATGGAGTTATTAGCACTTTTAATTAAGTAAAATAATAATACCACTGCATGTGCTACTCACCAGCAATGATGTTCCCGGATTGGGCCACCACCTTAAAGCCTTCAGCCACTTTATCCACACTGTCTCCGTGAGTCAGAAGGACCAGTTCCTCCTTCTGAAGGCCCCTGATCAAATAAACACACACTGATGTCAGAGGTACAATAACAACACATATACAGGGTTGTGAGATGCACTTTAATAATGTAACCCGTTACAATTACTAGTAGGGTTGCAAAGGGGCGGAAAGTCTCCGGTAAATTTCCATGGGAAGTTAAGCTGGGGAATTTTGGAAATATTCGATGCAAAATTAAACAAAAAAACATTGACATTTCAACAGATTTAAAAAAAAAAATAAAGAATTGAAAAATGTTTACAAATTATTTTATTGAACAATTATTTGTTTCATTGAAGAACGAAAACAGGAATGTTGAGTTAAATGTTACTCATCCCCCCCAACCCCACTCATTACAAAATGAACAAAAATGCACCCCCCATCCAAAAATCCCCACAAAGTCCCATTCAAAATGTTAAATGAAAAGAGCCCTTCTCCCTCCAAAAGATCCCTTTAAACATTTAAATCTTCCTTCAAGCAATCCTCTGCATTTTTTACCCTTTCAGTCAACGGGCTCTTCCTGGGCCTCATCAACATCACACTCTGAGTCTTCCTCTTCAGTGTCACTGTCCAGCCTTGTTGAGGATGGCTCTGTGTCAGGATCAAAGAGCCTTAGGTTTGCCCGAATGCCAACCAGTTTTTCCACTCTCACATTTGTGAGCCTGTTGCGAACCTTTGTTTGGTCTCAATAGCCAGGCAGCAAGCAGTGTGCTATGGCATGGATATTCAAGTGTACTTGAATGGCATCCGTTTGATTTAGTCAAGATTATGCTAAAATATACTTTCCCCAACTATATTTAAGTTCCCTATGAAGAGCCAACCTTCAGTTTTGAAAATTCCCAGTTTATTCCCATAAATTCCCGTTTATTCCAGTGGAAAGTTTTCATCTTGCATTTCCCCATAACGATGTTGTTTAACAACCGGCGTAAACGGACCTTCGCGCGCTATCAAGCAGTGAGCGTGCGATGTCCTGTTCAGATGACGTCCGACGACAATATAGAGGACCCATGTCGACACTGAAATGTCGAAGAAGTCCCGTGAAATGACTCTTGTAGGAGTGTTCGAAAGGATCGCCGGACATTTACTGTTGGGTCGCGTAGGAAGAGGTAGAGTAAAGAGATCGGTGGGCCGAAAGATTGTACAAACGTCAGTGTGATTGTACAATAAAAATACAGATACACAAGTGAGTCAAACACCCACACACAAACAAATGTCTACTACTTATTTGCAAAAGAGCACGTGTTTTTCTCAAATTCCCTTCTACCTCAGAAGGTCAGAACCTGACCTGTTGTGAAACAAGAGAGAAGCCATTTACCACAAAGAGTAAATAACAATGAATATAATTTTGCGTTGTTTGACATAAAACTACACCAAGGAAACCTAGGACGTTCAGGATTGGGTAGAAAGCCCACCAGGCGCCCCAGAATGTTTCATAATTGTTCAACTGATGTAGTGAAATCGCTTTTAGATTCCAATAATTTGCATAAGTTTGTCGTAAAAGGTTCCATAATGTAAACATCGAAAAAGTTATTCATATATTCAAACAGTTTCTCGCGAACATAAGATCGTCAGGACGACTTACATTAGTAACGCATCCAACATCACACTAAGACCAATCAAAAAATAAATACCGTAGGG
>NW_011357369.1:275303-277778 GCF_000735185.1 Notothenia coriiceps
TGAATATGAAGTTCAATGGAAAATCTCAGCTTTTTTTTTTGGAAATGGGGAAGTCTCAAATGCACCGTATGGTGATATTGACCCAGCTGCTACATGCAGCAACACACGGAGGAGATAGCGGAGAGAAGCGCTCCAAGGTGTGGTTCAATGTTACCCGTCTTGAGGTGGACAATGCTCCTTGCCAATAGAGTTTAGCATGTAAGGGCGGTAACACGAGCAATTTGTCTAAACATTTAGCAAAAGTGCTCCACATCCAGACGGAGGAATGCACCGGGTTCCACTGTGTTTCTAGCAGCTCTGTAGCCCCCCCCCCATCCACGAGTAACGTTTCCACGTCAGGTGTTATGTATGCTAGCAGCAACACACGGAGTTAACTACATTATACAAACATGGGTTAATGATTAGAGGTAACTGAGTTATTTATTTTGTTAAAGTTTCAGCTATTCTGTTTACAGTTCTGTCATCAGATTATTTAATACGATTTGTTAAAACATTGTTGTTTCTTTTGATGTGAAATATTATTTATTTAAGTTAAATAAAAAGCAATGTTAGTTTTGTTAAAATGTGTTTAGTTCATTTAATAATATATGTATTTTTGAATCAAGTATTCATCTTTATTGTCTTCATTGTTAGTTTCCACATGCCTAAAACAACCTCAAGCTAAATCTAAAAGTTGATGGCTAAATAAGAGCGTTTGAGAAATTGTGCAAGGCATACAGTAATACTCAGAATAGTCCATTAATCGTTTCATTAATCGATAGATTCATCGATTATCAAATGAGTCGTTTGTTGCAGCCCTATTGTAGTTATCCCATGTATAAATAAAACGTGTTATTCAGCAACCCTTGCAATTCTGGATTGTATTTTTGGTTGGTAGACCTCGGTGAGCTGGTCATTTCAAAAGTAGCTCACCAGCCCAAAAAGTGTGTTCACCCCTGCAGCCTATTTGTACTCCACTACTTCCCACTCTGGTTGTCTTTGAGACCTGACGTACCAATAACTACATGTCAGGGATTAAAAACACGTGGAAGTACTGCAGCGCTTCTACTAAAATGGACTTTACTAAATCTATCTGGTAACTACATTTACTTTTTAAAATAAGACTTCCTGTGATGCATTATAAAGATAGCTAAATCCTTAATTTAGTAGTTCTTTACTGGACTTGAAGCTAGACCAAGTATCATCTATTTGAAATACAGAGCGGCAACTTGGTTTGGTTTATAAAATATCAGGAAATCTTGACAAAGGTTCATCTCAGATCCAGAGATATTCACTTGAATATAAAACAAAGCAGCAGAACTCCAGATTAGAGAGGAACTTGAACTTTCAGCCAAGTCTCTAAATATTTGGAGAAATGATTTAATATTTCTTCTGTTGATTCGCTGATGTTTTGTATTCTGGCTCTTTCAGGGATGATGCATCAATTAAAACCTTTTTGAATTCAATATGTCCTTCCTCAGTATTTTCAATAGAAATGACTGTTCAGTTATCAAAGTAGATTCTGTAGATCCTCTAATCTCACGTTTCTTTCTCTGATGAAAACAGACTCTTTAAATACCTGCATCACGTTTTGCTTTTGCTCTGAGACTAAAGTCCTGACTTTTTTCTCCAACATGTTTTGTTGCTGATGAAAACATGACGAGTGATTCTTACCTGTTTCTGTGACCCCTGACCCCGGCTCTCCCTCCTCTTCCTCCTGCAGAAACCCAGCTGCTGTCCTCAGGACGACCAGGATCCAGAAAAACACCAAGCGGCTCGCTGCCATCTTCTCTAACTCTGAGAATCTCTGTGTCTCCCTGTAACTCCTCTGAGGGTCTCCAGGGTCTCCTCCTGTCAGCTGTAGATCTGTCCTCTAAAGAAGCGGACCCTCCTCTAAAACACCAGCCTGAGTGAGGCTCCTCTCACAATGAGATTCCTGCGTGAACAGAGGGGAGTCCAGGAAACAAGGAGGAGCACGGAGTAATGGATTACAAGTACTGGGATTACACCATCAGGGCACAACAACAAACTGTAGTCCCTTACAGTCTGGAGTACTCAGGTCTGGTACTTCAGTAAAAGTAGAAGTACTCAGATCTTGAGTAAAAGTACTCAGATCTTGAGTAAAAGTAGAAGTACTCAGATCTTGAGTAAAAGTAGAAGTACTCAGATCTTGTTCTTGAGTAAAAGTAGAAGTACTCAGATCTTGTATTTGTGTAAAAGTAGAAGTACTCAGATCTTGAGTAAAAGTAGAAGTACTCAGATCTTGTATTTGTGTAAAAGTAGAAGTACTCAGATCTTGTACTTGAGTAAAAGTAGAAGTACTCAGATCTTGTATTTGTGTAAAAGTAGAAGTACTCAGATCTTGTACTTTAGTAAAAGTAGAAGTACTCAGATCTTGTTCTTGAATAAAAGTAGAAGTACTCAGATCTTGTATTTGTGTAAAAGTAGAAGTACTCAGATCTTGAGTAAAAGTAGAAGTACTCAGCCAAGGCACAC
>NW_011357369.1:277818-283693 GCF_000735185.1 Notothenia coriiceps
ACAACACACACACACACACACACACACACACACACACACACAACACACACACACACACACACACACACACACACACACACACACACACACACACACACACACACACTTCTAACTCCACAAGATGGGCAGATCCATACTGCAGGATTGTTGCTTCAATACCGAAAAAAGCTTAAACATACCCCGCCTTTTTCAGTTTTGTAATATCAGCTTCTAATAAACTCATTTTCTGGGTATTTTGAAAGAGGTCGAAAATCTTTTTTACAATTGCAACTTTCTGTCTTAAGATGAGAATAACTGTTTTCAGTTGGGCTTCCCATCCCAAAATGTGCTGAAAACAGAGAGTCAATTATCAGGTGAGGGAAACACTCACCACTAATGCAGAGTGCTTTAACAGAGTGTGTTCGGTGACGGAGAGAGTGTTCAGTGAAGCCAGAGAGAGTGTTTCAGGATCCCTGATGACCACACACCCCCCCCCCCACTCTGTTGCCACTCTGTTGCACCGCTCATCTTTAACGTCGCTGCTCCATCCAGTGAGTGCTGAACAGCAGAACTACATCAGGGTGTTTGTTGTTGAGCTGGAGAAAGGGGAGCACTCATCAATAATGGAGGTGGGTAAAGCAGAGTCCTCTCTGACCTCTGGTCTGTTCAGCTGGAGCCCTCACACTGTAGCTGTGTGGGGAGCAGACAGTTACTAGAACTACTGTGTCTGTGTCTCACTGATCAGAGAATCACTGAGGACTGCAGGTAAAGCACTCAGTCATTCAAGCACCATCCAAAACAGAACAGGAACCACTTTAACCACACCTTAACTTGCTTTTTTTTACATAACACACTCTGAAAAGTATATTTGTCACATTTGATATAAGCAGTAACAATGCAGTGAGATATAGTTCTTGTTTTTAGACAATGCACCTTAAGGTTATAGACTCAGAACTCAGACTCAGTCAGACTCTTGAAAACATCTTATTTTGAGTTGGATCTCAGATGAAACAAGTTGGTTCACGTCACACAGTTTTTAAGCTGCTGTGGTATTTGAAGAATATACTGTATATCCTATTATTTAAAAAATAATCTTACTTGATTGTTGAGTCCGAGATATCAGTAACGCTTGGCAAAAAGGACTACAAAAGGGTTGACACATGGATAGAGGAATAGCCACCCAAACAAACAGAAAGTGTATTTCTTTTTAAACTGGAATCAAATGGTATCAGCTTGACTACTTGTCTAACTGATTATCATAACCCTGCACTGACTGTCCCCTCAAGGAACCATTGACAGCAAACTGAACAGCTGACAGGGGGCATCCTAAAGCTTTCCAAATAAATCCAAATACAACTGAGCAGCTTTTTTTTATCATGGATGCTTGGACAAAAAATGTAATAAATCATTTTTTCCCAAAAATATTATCTCCACAAGGATGGGTCGTGGTTTTTCCCAGATGAAGATATTCAGAGCAGGATTCTGCTTCTTTATATGATACATTCACCATAGAAGACTTGTCACAATGGAATCCATACTGCGGCCCTGTGCTGCATGTTACCCCCAACCCCCCATGTCACAGTATCTTATTGTTACATATTGAACATGCCATCTCTGCCTTGTGTTGCAGATTAAACTGGTGTGGATTATCCCAGAATAATTGGTGACATGGCAAAACTAACAGATCCTGTCACAGAGAGAAAAGGGAGAAGATGAACAACAGCGCTGTGTCACCCACACACTCGTCCTCTCCGTCACACACACACACACACACACACACACACACACACACACACACACACACACACACACACACACACACACACACACACACACACACACACACTATTCCTGTTCCTTTTGCAGGGCACACATCTGCACAGGATTATCAGATTAACAGCGGCAGATTCTCCCTGTGTGTGGTGCAGTGAATTGGGGCATTTGGGCGGTGTGCGTGTGTTGCAGGCATCTCTGATGCTGCTGAACACACACTGTCCACCTGTAGTGTGACAGTGGCGGGAAGTAACTAAGTACATTTACTCAAGTACTGTTCAATTTTTAGGGACTTGTACTTAACTTGAGTATTTCCATTTTATGCTACTTTGTACTTTTCCTCCACTACATGTATTTAACACCTTTAGATACTTTACAGATGTGGATGAATGAAGTGAAATATAATCAAGTGTTAAATCAGACTTTAGTTCCACCTGGAGTAAATTCACAAGCTACCCTGCAGTATACAGAGTCATTCAAACTAGCTGCACCTTTACCAGCTTTGAGAACACTTTCATGATCAATCATTATAAAACATATCATATTATTCTGAAATGGACCAATCTGCACAATGACTACTTTTACTGTCGCTACTTTCACTATATTTTGAGGATAATACTTTTTTACTTTTAGTGAGGAACATTTTGAATGCAGGACATTTACTTGTTTACAGTACTACTAGTATTCCTACACTCTGGTACTTCTACTTTTACTCAAGTACAAGATCTGAGTACTCCTCCCACCTCTGGACACTTCCATCAACCCCCCCACTCCACTGCCGCTCTCTCCCTGCCCTCTCACGCTCTCTCTGCCAGTCCTTCTCACCGACTTACTCATTTTGCTCATTCTGGCTGCGTCAATCCTTTACAAGTATTCACACACACACACACACACACACACACACACACACACACACACACACACACACACACACACACACACACACACACACACACACACACACACACACACACACACCCTGTCCCATCTCCCAGTGCTAAATTACAGCTGGCGTGGAGGTCGTCTCACTCCAGCTGGCTGATAGACTTCAGATTCCTGAGCAGCAGATGTGATGAGCTGAGGCTGCTGAGGGACAGGCAAGGTGGTCACTGACACACACATACACACACACACACACACACACACACACACACACACACACACACACACACACACACACACAAACACACACACACGATAGGAGTGCGGAATGAAAGCCTGACACTATATATTATATATGTGAGGAATCTTGAATCCTGAACATTTCAGTAAAACTAGACAACTTGTTTGCTTTAATTTACACATATGGAGTTCATGTTGAAGATAAGATGACCTTTAATGAATCCCCACCCTGTTATTGTATACACATATGCATGTATAGGTGTCAGAGCCAAGAGGCTGCCAGGAGCAGCTGGGGGTGTGGTGCCTTGCTCAAGGATTGAAAGGTGCTATATAAATCAACTTGCCTTGCCTATATAACTGTCTGCCAGTCCGATGTCCCTGATAAATAAAAGCTCCAACTAGGGCACAGAAGAAGTGGATACTGCTTGAGTTGCACCAGGTGATACTTCATTTAAAATGATTACAAAACATTGAATGATGTCTTGCTTTAAACACAGTTTGTGCAGTCTTTCTTTCAACAGATAAACTATATTTATGAAGGTGATAAATAATAACCCCCTCTCTCTTCTAAATTGTCAGATACACTCCTTCTCTTCTTGCCTTTCAAACTAATAGCCCTAATCATACTGCACCACAGCTAACCAGAGAGCATTTTGCTAAAAGGCAACTCAACAAAACAGCTCAACGCTCAGCAAATAGTCTCCAGTAGTTTCCCCTGATGGCAGAAATGGCGGAGGTGAAACAACCGGAGCAATGTTACCCGAGAAACTGGGATTCTATTTCTACAAAGCTAGAGCAGTAAATAACAAAGCCTGGCTGTTATTAATACTACAGGGTGTTTCACACTTTATGATAGCACTTAGATTCAGTTTGTCTTGTGTTGCTGTTGGTAGCTCTGAGCAGAACAGAAAGGATCCTGTTGTCTTTGAGACAGTGGCACCAAAATTACACCGCATGGAAAAACCAGGGGGTAAAAGTGGAAACACTGTCTGTTGCTACTTTTGTCCTAAATGCAAATCACTAACTCAGGTGTCAAAGTCAAATCCGTGTTGTTGTATTTGCTGTAAAGTGTCTCTACTGTAGGCTATTTTTATTATATGTACAGCACTTTGGCTCGACAAAAGATCATTTATAAATCTGCTATATAAATAATACTTTCAACCACATTATTGAGAGACTTTCTGCACTGTCGTTCACTAATGCTACTTCCACCTGTCATGAGGAGGTGGACGGGTCAGGAAGATATAAACAGAACAAAACATCTGAACAAAGAGCCGCTGCTGTAGAGGAATCATATCAGCCTGCAGTCACAACAACTGTGAACAAGGACTAAATGTCAAGCATGTTGTGAGCTGTTAGGGAAATGGCTGAGATCTCTCTTTACAAGAAGCATGTACTTATGTCAGCTGATGCAGGCTCGGAGAGTTGAAGTGAAGCAAACACACGTTTACAACGCACGCACCAACCAAAAAGTGACTGTCTACGAGAAAAGGGGGCGTTCTCCACCATTTACACATATACTTTACATTATAGACAGAAAACAAACAGTCAAGCTGCTGTTGGAAGGACGAGCATTTAGAGGTATTTCTCGTTTTCTCACAGCAATGCTCTCACATTTGAGTACTGTGGAAGAATATTGATTATTCTGACATTACCCTAACCCTAAAACTGGATTGTCTCCCTTCTTTTGTTGACCAGCAGTGTATTTAAAGAGGCCTTATTTAGCTTTTGGGGTTTCCCTTCCCTGTAGTGTGTTCCTTCATTCGACTCCTGTGTTTACTCCTGTCACTATGTGACACTTGTACTCTTATTGGCTAGCGCTCCAACACATTGTACATGATAGGCCAAGTTGTGGGATATCTCTTAAGCAGTGATTGGTCAATAAGCAGTTGACCAATCACAACAGAGCCGGCCAGCTAACCAATCAGAGCAGACCGGGCTCTGGTTTCAGACAGGGTGAAAAGAGGATCTGCATCAAGAACATATGTCCCAGGAGCCTTTTGGAACCTGAACATTAGCATAATATGTATTTTCAAAGGGCAGCACGCTGTCACTGACCAGACGGGCCTGCAGAAGTGAGTGTGCAGGGAGTCTGGCAGAAACACACTTCAGACGGCGAGTGCCACTGGGGTTTGCTACATGAAAAACATCCATTCAAAACAGGAGGGATTGCGGGCATCCTCAGTGACACGGTTGTTGGCCCGGTGGCATATGGCCGGCTGGTGGAGACACGTGTTGTTGTCACCAACACACCACAGGCCCTGCGCACTGATTTCATCATCCCATTTACATTTCCAAGCCTCCCAGAGGGCAGGTTTTCTCTGAAGGTAACCTGTGATTATGTGTGGTGGTCACAGTGTCCCTGGCACAAGGTGTGGATGTTACTCTGCCTGGAAGCCTTGGCTTGCACTGCTTGTTTGGATATTTTTTGGGGTATTGCGTTAGGGAGGGGACTTCTTTACTGCCATCGCAATCTCACTGCTACCTCTGCAGAAGAACTCAATATTGCATTTTTATAAACTTTCAACACTCCCATCAGACATGTTCTGCAAGCTGAAATTCCAATTTAGCATTCACCCCAGAGGCCAGGCGGGAAGTCATAGATTGGTTTAAAGAAGACGGCGAATGAGGAAGAATGTAACTGAAATATCTGCCTTGTAATGAATCAGGAGGCGGACAGACAACCGACTTACATAACAACAGCCGTAGTTCATATCAATAGTGTTGAAAATTAAAAAGAAAGAAAACTGAAAATGAACAGGACATGGTTAAACCGTACACCCCAGCACGTGCACTCCGCTCTGCATCAGCCAAACGGCTCGCTGCACCCTCACTGCGAGGGGGACCCAAGTTCCCATCAGCAAAAACACGTGGGTTTGCTATCCTGGCTCCAAAATGGTGGAATGAGCTCCCCATTGAAATCAGGACAACAGAAAGCTTGCACATCTTCCGGGACAGACTGAAAACTCGTCTTTTTCAACTCCACTTCGAGCGATAGAAT
>NW_011357369.1:283779-313901 GCF_000735185.1 Notothenia coriiceps
AATGATTTTTCACGCACGCTGGTTTCGTTTTATGTTCTGAAAGACTTCTTTTGTCTTCGCCTCGCTTTGGATAAAAGTGTCAGCTAAATGCAATGTAATGTAACTCCAAAAATATAACTGCCGCTGAGGCACCAGAGAATCTTACGGAGGGAAAGATCCAAGTCCAGGCAAAAACGCCTTTTGAACGTTTATTTCTATTATCCAATTCCAACAAAAGTACAATTAACTATGGTTTCTTTTGTTGTCCTGCAGCCAGCCTTTAGGTGGTAAAAACATGCCTGTACTGGTGCGCTATCCCACTTCCACCTGTCTCCTACATATGCATATCACCAGGTGTCCAAATCACCCTGTGCCCTAAAGCTGCCTTCAAAATAAAAGCATAACAAATTACTGGAATTCAACTAGAATAATTGCAAGAAATAATTATTCATTTAATATAAACAAAAACAGCAAGAAAATAAATGTTTGAGAATTAAAAAATACAACGAATATCCATTGAAATATGGAGAAGAAGATGCTAAATGGGGATAGCCCCTATCATGAAAGCATGTATTTTAAGTGGTAGTAGAAAAGGAATCCTGCATTCACTTGACAAAAAAAGACTTTGCTCTATGAGCACGACAGGTTTGTTGGTACACCATAAACACAGAGATGTAACTAGTTCATTAACTCAAGCAGTGTACTCACATTTTTATTTTTGTAATGGATTAATGTAAAGAGCATTTTCAATGAATCCTTCTTTTCCGGTTGATGTCATCATATATCTGTGTTTTCAACAAGGATTGAACAGTGACCAAACAGTGCGACCAAAGCCTTTTCAATTGCAATCACAAGAACAATTTCTCCTTGGCACGTTACCTGTTCAACACACACCTGCCCTCCGTATCTATTATTATACTGTGTGTCCAGCTTAGGCACAGGACCTTTCCTACCAGTAGATTATGTCTTATAACAGTACTGACACACTTGGGAGTGATGCACACTTAATGTGTTATCTCTCTTGACTGCAATTGAAACTGCAGTGATGTGGAGATGTATCTGATGAGCTTTAGCGCCCAATCAGTAACTGCACAATAGGGGGCGTGACGGCTGTAATAGACTTCCATGAAGGATGTGCTTGTGCTTCCTTGCTCATGGCCGCTCATAGGTCACTCTTTGGCTGCCCAAGCAGAAACAAAAGCTTTAGGGCGCTCCATAACGACGTCCAGTTGAAAAAACTGAAACATTGACGTTTAATTAAAAAAGCAATAATATTAGGTTGAACCTAATATTTTGCATTTAAACTTAATATTATGGCTTTCAACTAATCTAATACAGTTATTTGAAATCTGTTGACATAATACATTTCATTAAAGTCAACGTTTCAGTTTTTGCAGTAAAAGAATCGAAGAGCAAGGAAAGGTCAAATAAGAGACTTCAGTCATCAGATGATGGGAGGAGGTGGAGGTGGACAGGAGGGCAGCTGACTGATGGGTCAAAACTAAAGGCCACGGCAGACCATCAAAAGAGGCGGGAAAACACACAGACAGGAAGTGAGTTTCAGTTAGATTTTTTTTCGCCGGCCGTTAAAGTTTCAATCTTCCGGACAAAATTAGAAAAGTGCCGGTCAAAGGTCTTCTTTGTTATTTATTGAGCTTTAAAACAAATTGATAACAACTCTATATAAGAATAAAAAACGGAGCCTCTCTTTTCGTCCCCCTCTTCTGACAGCCCAGCAGCTGATCTCTGAGCAGGAGAGGTGGGGAGAGGCGGGGCTATTGCTTCAACGTTATCAGGAAATTATCGTATAAGGCGTAGACACGGAGCCGTTTGCTCCCCGGAGCGTTTCGTTTGCAGATCTACCTACCTTGGGACCCGTTATCGTTATCATTTTCTGCGTTTCCATGTCGGCCTCGTGTGGCCGAACCGTCTATCTTATAGAGAACTGTAGCGGATACGACAGTTATCGTTCTCGTGTGGCTGGGGCCTTAGTCCATGACTCAAGTATACCGATATTTCGTTTCATAAATCTGGATTCATGTTTACTTGTTTTTAGAAGAGATGAGACTAATTTGATTTCTGCTGTAAAGACAGACATAAGACATGAATGGAGGAGTAGACACTAGTCAAGTGTGGAGTCTCCAAACACATGCCCCTCTTAACATAACAAAACACTAAATTGAGTTTAGTTTAGTTACACAATTAAAGACAAAGACAATTAAAGAACACTGTTTGGTTATTTTTCTACATGTTCTTAAAGAAAGACTAAACATAAAGGGGAGAAGAAGGAGAATCAGTCCTGTTTTACAGAAGGATTCAACAGAGAACATGTTAACGCAATAAAGCTGAGGAGCGGAAATAGCATTTCTGTGTCTGAACAGATGGGGAACAGCAGTCTAAACTGTTTACCCATAACATAATGTCAAATCCTGTTCACAGCCCGCTATTTGAGCACTTCCGGGCAGAGGAGACATGCAAATACTGCAGGAGAAACCTACAATAGAGAAGAGGCTAAATGCTTTGAGTGTGTGCTCACAGCACTACAACATATTTACCTGCTCTGGCCCTTTGCCAGAAAATAAATAAAGTACGAGAGCACACACCATACGTTTTTATAGATCTCTCCACAACTGGAGTCCGCCAAAACTCAATCTTTTTTTCTGTGGAATATCTAAAACAGCTACACTCTTCTATGTGTCTGGTTGGTCTGAATTTCTGACCTTTGATTTTATAATTAGAGTAAAAACCCAGCCTTACTGGCAGGCTGATCAGTTTAAGATGGAAGACAGTGAAGTCAATACTGTGGTTAGTTATAGATCCCCCCCAAGGAATAACTATAATCATCAAGAAGCTGGTACTAAAACTAAATGACTGCCAAAACATTATGGTCCTTATAGGTTTTAATTATTTGAAAAGGAAAACACCATCTGAGTTAATGAAACACTATTGCCCATAAAAGGCCATAGCAGTGATGATGCATGTTTGACAGTGTTGGAGATTCTCCAAATCCCATTTCCATTGGACTTTCAAAATGTAGGTCATGATTTGATTCGATTATATTTTCTTAAGCACTGAAGGCTTTGCTTTTGTTAAGCCATGGAGTAGTTCAGTTTTTTTTCTCTGGACAAAATAAGCTTATTCTAATGGACATTTCAGAATTCAAATCCTGAGGCCTGTAATGTTGTGGCATATTTGCTTAGAATTGTGTATAACTTGGACATATGAAATGATATCCCAATGCAAAATGCAGAAAGAATTTGGTTTTGAGCCGAATGGAATTTCTCCTTAACCACATTGGTCTTGGATGAATCAGGAACATTTGAATCACAATGCGGGTATGGAGGAGGACGGGTGGGTCAAACAAACAAACAAACAAACAAACAAACAAACAAACAAACAAACAAACAGAACCTTCATCCAGGAGACTGCTGTTCAAGTGTGTGAAATCAAAAGGTAGCTTTATTACTTATTACCTAATTACTTAATAATTACTTAATCATGCAGCAAACACACTTTCTTTTTAGAGCAAAACCATCAGTTTTTTCTAACCAAATAGTTATCCGCCTTACATTACAAGAAAAACAGCTATGACAAAATAAGCTTCTCTCAAACAGAAGTGAGAATGCAGTTCAGTTGTATTCAAATGTAAATTCATATGGGTGATAATTGTAAAAGAAAACACTTGTTTGCATTTTGACTGAATCATGATCAAATGATTCCACCAGAAAAGATAGTTGGTTAAACATATTATTAATAAAAACCTATCTGTTTCCATAGAAACATGGAAAATCCAGCCCAGGTTTGACTTACTGATCTAGATGTAGTGGTATGTTGACCCCCAGCCTTGAAAGAACACAGGAAAAGCACAGGGCTAATGGCGGTCCAACTGCTTCTTTGTGCCCTTAGGCCTCTCTGGCTATTGCCATCCATAGCATTGTTTTATGTGTCATATATTTATATATGCAGCTTTTGTGGAATACCATGTAAGGAGATATATGGAAACAACATGAGGATTATAGATTAAGGCTTTCTTTATCCTGGCTGTTAATATATTGTATTTCAAGATCAAGTAAAAGAGAGTTTCAGCCCTGAATGAGAATGCCACGTATAAAACAGACCTCATTAAATATTATAGAGGCTGAGGAGGAGTTCAGCTCAGAATATTTAATGAGGTCTGTCCATATATACGCCGGGATCCTAACTAATCCTGTTGCTGTGGTCGTGTGTTCTGGATCCTCTATCCTGAGCACTGGATCTGAGTCCTGGACTTCCAGTCGTGGCTGAACCTGTCTCTGCGGTCCTGCCAGACTCTCACCATATTACTTCCCTGATGGCTCCCACAAGATTGCTGACATCCTCGTGGATTCATCTTCCTATTGTGCACACATGCATTTCCAAACATTTGGACTACCTATGTTGTAAATGTATTATCTTTTCAATTTACACACGGCATCTATTGCACGTATGTCCGTCCTGGGAGAGGGATCCCTCCTCTGTTGCTCTCCCTGAGGTTTCTCCCATGTTCCCCTTTAAACTGTGGGGTTTTCTCTGGAAGTTTTTCCTTGTAGGATGTGAGGGTCTAAGCCTCTAAGGACAGAGGGTGTTGTATTGTCATACTGATATTCTGTACACACCGTGAAGTCCACTAAGACAAATGTAACATTTGTGATATTGGGCTATATAAATAAACATTGATATTTTATGTAACACGTAACATCAAAGTATCATTGTGAGATAACCACGAAACCATGTTTTAATGTTAATTAAGCAATCCAAGAATTCTATTTTTTTACGACAGTATTTTCCTGTAACTGAAGGAACCAGCACAAACAATTTATGCTTAACAAATGTATAAAAACATACAAAAAGAGGAGAGGGAGTAAAACATGTTGACAAATCAGAATGGAGGAAAGGCTTTGGTTGGGACTGTAGATGAGATTGACCCTGCATTAACATCAGTCTCACAGGGCCACGCAGCTAGAGGATTTTAATTTACAGCCAGGGCAAACGGTCAAAGTGTTAAAGGAAATGGTAGTGGTGAAAAATCCCCAGAGCACCTGACCTCTGACCTCATGCCTTATGACGGAAAACAGTTCCACCTGCAACACAAAGGTGAATATCATTCTGAGAGGCGCAAAGCATTAAAAAGCCATTTTAAAATCTCTCCATTGGCGTTTCTGCCTAGAAATAAATAATGATTACTCCCTGAACACTTTTCTTTGGAAACACAAATTACAGACCAAAAAGTCCTATATGGAAAGAGGCAGGGCTAACTTCTAAGTTCCATTTCAGAGAGTTTCTTCTGAATGTTTTACTTATTCAACTCCTGGTAGCTGAGTAAAGCTGCCATACTGCATATTTTTAAGACAGCAATGGATTATATGTGTTTGGTAAAGATGTTGTTTGTAGTGAGAATCACATCCTGATTGATAAGCATCATTCAGCGTCTTTTAGCTCATTTTTTTGACTTCATGGTTTTACTGTTCTGGTTCATTCTCACGGTTTTCATCAAACTTTTTTTCCAGACACGCCAGTTAAGCTGTTTTCAGTACAAAAGTAATTTGGTTAAAAAAAACCTGAAAAAACCATTATACACTCACAACCCACCACAACAGCAGACAGAGAGTAAGAAACAAGCCAGTGAACACAGTGGAGCATTTAGGAGAGTGAATCAAGAACAAACCTACATCAGGTGGACAGAAACATGACTCCAAATAGATGATGAAGGATAACATATATAAATACAATAGATAACCTAACATATATATACATAACATATATATGCTCATTGTTTTGGGACTTTAACTCAGACGCAAACCTCCAAAACACAGAAGCATTGGATCACCGCTACACTATATATTAGGATTCCTCTCGCCTCGTACCCCATGCAGCTTTGGCATTCTCGGACCACTGGTCCATGTTCTCCCCCAACACAGAAGCTGCTCCGCCTGTGGTCAACACTGTGAGGAGAGACTACAGCTGCTGCTTTCATTGCTAATTCAAGGCTGCGGCTACGGACCTACAACTCTGTGACACTGTGACAACACACATGTTGTGTAGTGGAAGCTTCCAATAGAACAAAGCGGGTCCAAACTGAACATTTCACTGTTTATTATTGCAGCAGTTTACAACAAGAACGGTAGTAGACGGGGAAACATGCACTCAACATCTCGTTTCATTTCATACATTAATTAATCGGAAAAACAAAGAGCAGGATACTTCCTTGCACTTCAAAATAAAAGCATTTCCTTTCAACATTTCAAAAATACAAGATTTGCGTGTAACTCTTTGCATAAACCACAACTCAGGCAACTACATTATGCCAAGAATGAGTTCTATACAATAATTCCTGTAAGCCAGGCCAGAATTGCACTGACAAAGAAGGTCAGAGTGGAAATTAAAAGCTAATTACGCTGTGCTACTCTGAAAAGTTGGAAAGTAACCATTAAACACATCATACCTGTCCACAAGATCAAAGGATTCAGGAACTAAAGCCTGTCTCCCTGACATCTGTGGCCCTGACTCTTTAGGAGACTGCTGTTGGCCAACATGACATCATAGAAAAGCCGAAAATATAGATAGATTACTTTACACCATGGATCAGTGGATCCCTAGCTTCCAACAGACCGGAAGCAGCATTGTAAGTCTGGGGTAAAAAACACATCAAGCACCATCAGTACTGGCGTCCCCCAGGGATGTGTTGTCTCCCCACTGATTTTTATGCCTCTACACCAGGGGTCGGCAACCCCTGGCACGCGTGCCGGCATTGGCACGCGGCACCGTAACCAGTGGCACACTAGGAATAAGTGGAATAAGTGTGCAAAATATTTAAATTGTATTTTCGGATCCTTAACGAGACCGCCGCCAGAGCGCGTCTCCCCGTTACCTGCAGAAGGAAGCCATGCACGCAACGCAGCCCCGCTCTCTTTATCTCCAGGTGACTTTCTGCCGCTTTCCTCCGTGGTGCAGTGCTGATCGTTTCACCACGGAGGAAAGCACTTCACTAATTGCAGTACCCAAAAGGAGCTGTACAAATGCCGCAGTTTTTGCGTGGCTGTGTATTTAGTTGAAAGCCCAGTGGCGATCTGCTCATCTCTCATCAAAATAATATGCTTCAAAGGGGCGGAATGGCCATCTGTGTGTTGCATTTTCCTGTCGGCTCCCAGACCGTAGTCGAGGAGGGCAGAAGCAACAAGCTTCAGGTTCAATAACCCACTTTAGCTTAAATGACTGGAGAGAGGCGAGCTCTTCTTGGGAGGCGTTGCATTTATTTAGCTGTTCTTCTGTTTCACAAAATACATCACAGACCTCTGTTTTTCTGCTGCCCGTTTCACTTCCAGAAACATACACACGCTCGCTCACTGTCGCTCTACCATCCACAAACACATGCACAAGCCACACCCCTCTCTCTCTATCTCTCTCTCTTAAAGGGACAGCGATCTCATCTCAAGAGTGAGATGAGATCGCTGTCCCTTTAAGAGAGAGAGATAGAGAGAGAGGGGTGTGGCTTGTGCATGTGTTTGTGGATGGTAGAGCGACAGTGAGCGAGCGTGNAACGTTATTCGGTTTCCCGAGTTGTTTTACTGTCAGATTCCGATCGTCTTGTGTGGCCGAAACGGGTTCTATAGGACACTAAATCAGTAACGCAAACGACCGTTCGTCCTCGTAGGGCCGGGGCCTAAGGTAAAAAGATGTTATGGTGGTAACATTTGAAGCAATGGTCGTGAAGTATAAGCACTTGTTGAGTGGTAGCGTGTAGTCAATAAGGGTGCCTTCCTCCCTCCTGCAATTCCACTCTCAAATGGAAATAGGCCTACATGTTTTAATGAAAAAATGATTTAAGGGTTGAAGAACTGGAATAAAAAAACTGTACAAAAGATATAAAAAGTGAACGAAAAATGCAATTTTACTAAAGAGATAAAAATATAGGCATCATTTCAGATGACAGCCACACTATGAAGAAATGGCTGACAGCAAGGCTCTCTGAGGCAACTTTCCCCATGACAGCAACATAATTTGATTTAGAAAAAAGGGGAAGTAGTTTCAATAAGAGAAGAATGGGGAGGAGGGAGGGGAGAGGTGCACAGGTAACTAAAGGGTAGCTGTGGATTTGCAGAGGTTACCACCTTTCACACACATCCAACTGCTGCTTTAGTTTATCGATTCTAAACTGCGGGATACAGGGTTATGTTACAACTTCACATGTTAGCCCTAATTTACTTTTGGCCATGAGTGACTGCTGAGGCTCAAGGGTTTAAAAACAAGGAAGAAAAAATCGAGTAAAACCATTTTGTAGGGAACCTATACTTTGATTCTTAAGAACATTTTCTCTAGAACCTAACCAAGGCTAATGAATCTGACTCAAGAGATGAGATTAAAGTACCTTGGGTTAAAAACCAGATGATTCCAATGTAATGCTCGTCCTCTTCTCTTTGTCTCCACAGCTTCAGTTTTTCCCTGAAAGGATATTTTGTTATCTCTGTGCAAAGACGGGGAGTGGAGGCAGAGATGAGTGGATCAAGATCCTCAGGTGGAAACTGGTGAGTCTTGTTCAGAATGAATTATGTTACTTTGGCAGGAAGTGCA
The DNA here is from genome assembly GCF_000735185.1 of Notothenia coriiceps. NCBI lineage: Eukaryota > Metazoa > Chordata > Actinopteri > Perciformes > Nototheniidae > Notothenia > Notothenia coriiceps. Next base: position 292,345 of record NW_011357369.1, read on the forward strand.
ACTCAAACTGATTGAAGAGTCTATTGCCTTTCAATCCAGATCATCGTGGTAGCAAAGGGAGAGGAAACCAGCTAAAGAACTTATTAGAGGGTCCAGACTTTAGTAGAGAAGACAGGACAGGTTAAGCAGAAAGTTGATTATTACAGTGATAAGCAGTGATAAAATTAGTCAACCACTGTTCTTCCGTTGTTAAAACACCACTTTATCTTATGTAGTACATTACATTTACACTTAGAAGTGTTCTTGAGGTGGCAGAAGCACTTTAATGTTGACTTGGCTTCCAACTGTTAGGCTTGCCAGGGGCTGGGATCATTTGCATTGGTCATCTGGCGCTTGAAACCTTAGCCAAAAAACGATTATCTTTTGTGTTATTGATAGCTCGTATATATTCACTGTTGATTGCACTTATTGTAAGTGTGCTTTTGGATAGAAGCTAAATGTAATGCAATGTATTCCTCTGTTTCAGTCACAGATAATCAAAGGTCGGTGACAGCTGTCAGCAAAGAGCCAGGAGATGAAGGAAGGAACAAGGAGAGCCCCGTTAACATGTGGAAGGTTTGAGCATCCCAAGAAGTGTAGGATCACATTAAGGCCCCGCACCACGAGGATGAAAACGGTTGTTTGCGTTACTGTTTAGTGTCATATAGGCCGTTTGGCCACACGAGGACGACCGAATATGACAGTAAACAACTGCGGAAACGATAACGGGTCCCAAGGTGGATAGAACAGCATACGCAACGCTCTGGGGGGTCCAACGGCTCCGTGTGTGCGCCCTAATTACCTCTCGAACTACCTAAACTAGTTATAAATATTTTTTTTTTTACTGTCGGGTCACTCATTACTGGATCAGCTGCTGCATGAGACAGACACTGACGCTGTCAGAAGAGAGGGAGGAAAAAGAGAGGCTCCGTGTATTTTATTATTATATTATATAGAGTCGTTATTCATTTGTTTTAAAGCTCAATAAATAACAAAGAAGACCTTTGACCGGCACTTTTATAATTTTGTCCGGAAGATTAAAACTTTAATACACGTTGACTGGCGAAAAACTCTGCCCGGCTCCCACCGCGGAGAATAAACAGAAGGGCAACCATGACAACCATGCTTCTTCGCTGCTTTTGTGGAGGAAGTTACAGCGCCACGTACAGGCTCATGCATATGTACTGCAGCTTCTCCAGCGGTTGGAGCTAAACGGAGCTGTCTCGTGTGGACAGACACTATCCGGTAAATATTGCGCGTGGACTGAAGCTTTTTTGCGTTTGCGTTAATCCTATGCGTTTAGCCGTATGCGTCCTCGTGGGGCCGGGGCCTAAGGCTGGCCTGGATGTGGCTCAGTCACCAGCGTGCTGTTGGCTTCTATGACCCTCGGGACCTCAAAGATATTGCTAGCATGAATCCATAAGACCATCTCTCAGTACTTCCTTAATTGAATGTGGTTTTTGGTTAGATGCCTACACATAACATATGTCAGTAAATACAAAAACCTGTAGGTATCATGAATGTGTGTTTGCCACAGAGCTTATTTCCTGCAATATTCCCAAACCACATGGAGTCCCATTACTTTCTGTGGATAGAGCACTTGTGATGCTGACGTCTGGGTTGGCCTACGTCATCACTGCACCACTATTTTGGTTCCCAGTGGTGAGGAACAGCTACAGCTGATCACTGTTACACAGAAGTGCCAAACAATAATCAAACAATTATATTCCGCTTTACACGAACAAGCTACATGTCGCACAGTGAATCTTGATTGTGTTACCGGCTCACTGAAATCTCTTAAAATGTTGCAGTTTCTTCTTAAGTCAAGTCATGTAATCATAAAGAGTATAAACAGAACCAAAATGTCTAACGTCAAAAGAAAAGTTGATGCAGCAGGAAAGACATTTAGAAAAGAGAATGGAAGGGATGAAACCCTCTTTAATGGTCACACATGCAGAGCACACAGCACACAGTGACATGTGGCCTCTGCATTGAACCCTTCGCAGTGGGCAGCTAGTGTACAACGCCCGGGGAGCAATGGGAGTGAAGGGGGATGTGAGGGGGGATTTCTTCTTTGCCACTAGGCAGTGATGATGCCCAAAGTATACACTTTACAGGGGTACACTCATTTTTTAAATAAATTGTTAAAAATACTTGAAGTCTGATTCCAATTATTTCCCCTAAACTTCTGCTTTCAGAGCTCGTTATCAACCAAGTTATGACTAAAACCAATGTTGGGGAAATGTTTTCCTAGGCCCACACCTTGCTTTGACCCAGTTTATCAGTCTGTACTGCTCCTGTGCTCTCAGTGTTGTCTCCCTGCTCCTGCCTGTTGGCGTCAGCTGATAGAGGTGTTATGGTTCTGTCTTGTTATGCACAATGCTGATTCTTCTCTCTGAACTAGCTAAACACATGGGTCTGGGGTAGAGTTCTTCAGAATTGGTTTGGCATTCTACTGTGTCAATTCGTGGCACATCACGTCTTGTGAATTCTCCGGCTAAAGCTCCAAACAAACCGTCAGTTTGCCACCAAAGTTCCTGCTCTGAGTTTCGTCTCCATTGCTTCCATCACAACCAGTCGTAATTGAATGCAGAGGCATTTATGTATTAGGATTAAAAACAAATTGCAATGTTATTAGGTAGGGTATGTAGAAAACAAGAGCGAAGATGTAGACAGAAGTTTACACTGACTGTTAAATAAATATAGAAATAAATGTTCCTTATTTTGCAATGAAAGACAATAAAACAGGAATAGAATTGACATTTCTAGCTCTTCCTGTTTATTCTAATTTATGAATAATTTCCATACAATGTAACGTTTCCATATTAAACTTCATAGTGTGAAGCATGAGGACGACAACATGAGAGAAACCAAGTGTGAAGGTTTGAAGGTCCTCACATGGAAAATGAATCTGTACGGAGAAACGGACCTTATCTAACAAATACAGGGGTTATCAATGTGTGTTTGTACATGACAAAATTAGCGATACAAAAGACGACTGAAGTTGTTAACAGTAAACATTTATTGGGTTTTGCTGACATTGATTGGACATATAAATATGGTTGTGTCTAAAAAGCTGATCAGAAGAAGAAAGAGTCTACAGGTAAGGCCGAAGTTAGTCAACAGAAGGAGAAGTGAACAGTTCCATCATGGAGTGAAGTGATGAAGAGGAGGTCTGTTTATGTGACCTCCACCACCTGCCTCAGCTCCTCTATGAGGGGAGCCAACTCCTTCTCCAGACTCATGATGAGACCTGAGGACACAATGCACGTGCTTACTTCAGATTTAAGCATACATGTATTTGTGACTGTTTGTTCCTCCTGGTGAGGCTCAAGAAGCAGCCAAGTGTGATGAACAGAATGTATTATCTTATCAATCTGAATAAGGTTTATTGCCAGGCAGGCTGGCACATACAAGGAATTTGATTTGGTGTGTAATGGTGTATACATTTTATATTTTAAGTCTTCAGCTCAGTCCATGCTGTGGTGGACGCAAGTACGAATCTGGAATGCGGTTCCTTTAAGAATATAATAATACTACACTGGTCAAAAAGTTATCTAAAAATGAAAAAAAAGTATTATGATTCTTAATCTGATCACTTTAAAAAGGCTGACACATGCTGACTTAAATGATCCCGTTGTGTGTTCTATGTTCATCATTGTTTACAACATGTTGCTATCCCATTCTTTTCCTGGATTGTCAGAAAAAGTGATTGTAAATGGAAGATTTACAAGGTTTCTTCAGTTGCAGAGCTTAAACAATCTGAATGTTGGATGAACTTGTTGGAAAAGATCCCTGATCATTGATCATATCTGTGCTTGATTATTCTTGACTGATCCTTTGAAGACTTTGTACCTGTGTTGGCGTTGCTGGCGGCGATGAAGCTGATGACCAGCGGTAACCTGTTGAACTGCACAATCTGATCAACACAGAGGAAACACAAGTTAGGCTTGGGGTGTCAGTGCAGGATGTACAGTGTGTGTCAGCAAATAAAGCATCATGAAAACAAAGGTGTGTGAGCTGCTGGTGTGCAGGGTGCAGACAGAGCAGGCACCTGGTAGGTGTTGTAGTAGCAGATGATGCTCTTGTTCTTGGACAGGCCCAGCTTGCTGCCCTGGTCTGTGGCCAGAGCGAAGGTGGACAGGAAGCCCGGCCTCAGAGCGTGCACCGGGGCGTTGTCATTGGCAACTGCAAGGACACAGAGGCTATGTTACAAACAACAACCAAGCAGCCAGACAGGCAACTGCTGCTCTCCCAGACTGCTGATCTAACCTACAACTCACTTTAAGTCAAACACACTCCCGACACAACGCTGACAGTCCCCTGCTGAATCCGCCTGATCCATTCAACAAATTGATAGGAAGGCTGTATAAAGAACGACATCAGGAAGGTACTGTATGTAGCTTAATGTTTTAGAACATAATATAAAATCTACACCATGCGACTTAACACAGAAGAGTTATATTGTATATTAGAAACAGCGCTTTACTTCAAGTGGACAGAAGCACGTCTTAATTAATAAGTGTAATGGGTCAGACAGGCCTATATGTATTTTCTTTCTTTAATGAAAAGGGTTTATTCTGTTTTATTTTATATGAGAATATGTAGGCTAGGGCTGGAGGAAATAATTTTTAGGCTTGCACAGTTTATATTAATTTTTTTGCATGCTGCAATTCTGCCATTGAGGGCGCTCCGTTTTATCTGAAATAGCCTACTGTTCAGCGAAATATAAATCCACATGCCTTAATGATGTCATTCTTTTTATAGCCTTCCTATCAATTGTTTTCATTTTGAATTCCTCTGATCTGTCCGGGACAACAACATGTTCCTGGACACATTGACCAGCAGCTTTCTAGGTAAAGGCTGGTGTAGACTGTAGGATTGTTAGTTAGGAAACCAATATTCTATATTCCAACTAATAACAGATAACACTAAGGAGAGTATATACATGCCAAATATCACATGAGTGTTGCACTTTCACCAGGCCATTGGTCATCGAGTGTTTATGGAACATTTACATAACTAGGACCATAGCAAGAAGCTGCCAGCAGACAGAGGAAGTCAGAAGTAGTACTGGATGCTGTTCTGAAAATGGCTCACACAGGAAATAAAAGAAACAGAAAGCAAATCTTTTAGAAAGGGAGAGTTCTCTGGAGCAAAACCACAATATCATGGATAATTGAGGTTATCCTTTACTGCGGTTTGCAGTGGGGAAAATTAGAGGAGAGGAAAAAGAGTACACTCAATGATGAGAGTGGAAAGGTTCAGAAAGGTTTCTTACCTTTAATAACTGGGACTCCATCCCTGTCTGTCACCACCACAGCATGCAGACCTTCCACACTGAAGGAAAACACAGAGAAGATGTTACACATGACCCTACACAATACAGCCTTAAAGCTGGGCATTGGTTATACACACCTTTGCAGCTGTTTGTACAGGTATCTCTTCAAATCCTGTAAGAAACATGTGTTGGATGGAAAACAACAAGTTAGACACTTGATAACAACAAGCTGCCTGTCAGTGTGACACAGTCAAAGATCCTTTACGTAAGCAAAAGTATTAATACCACACTGTTAGAATATTCTGTTATCATTGAAAGTCCTGCATTGGAAATGTTAATTAAGTATAATTAACATTATTATCAGCAAAATGTTGTTTAAGTATTAAACTTAAAATGTACACAATGCAGAAAAATCTAAATTAAATGAAAAAATAACTCAAAATGTGTCAAATTAAAGAAAAATATATGTGTTTATGTTAATTTATCGACTAAGAAGTTGTTCTCTAAACTATTGGCTAGTTTAATTAATGACCAAATATCATACTTTGTGTTTTTCATGCAAAAATCTTTATTGTAAAGTAACAAGAAGTCATTGATTTGTGTTTTCTTTAGATGTGTTTATATTTGTATTATGCTCCTTTTCCTATTAGTTTATTGGGAAATATCTGAAAGCCATGTTGTGTTGTGTGCATGTTCATTACAGTGAAGAGCCTGCAGCTGTAAACTGTGCTCTGGTTAACATAACAGAGTGCTACAGTGTGGAGCTACATGCTAACATTATGTTACACACACTCATATTTTACGCTACAATATGTTGTCACATTTTGCCCTCGCGCACTATATGTTGCCAACAAGTTGTAAGTTGCTATATCATATACAGTAAATGCAACATTTCGTTTTGATAAAAAACTCTATTAAAAAACATTCTGTTAGGTTTGTCCATCTCTGTGCTAGAGAAAGATTCTGGGGCTAGCTAACTGGGAGAGGAGTGGACACACACACACACACACGCACACACAGACGCGCACACGCACAAACACTCACATCAGCCATGATATGCAGAGCGGTCGGCAGCTGTGGGGAGAAACAAGCTTCATTAGAGTTAAAGTTAGCTTCAGCGTCTGTTTATTTGACCGAACTGTATGAAGAAACAGACTACATTACAGTGATGTTAGCTTTACCGTCTGTAAATATAAGCTAACTGTATAAAGAATAAAGGCTCCATTAGAATTATCTGTCTCATAAGTTAAATTAGGAGACTCAGGCTTAATTAGAGTAGCGTTAGCTTCACTATCTGTCAATATACGTCAACTGTAGGCAGAAACAAGCTTTGTTATATTAACGTTGTCTTCATTGTATGTTAATATAAGCTAAACTGGGAGACATAGGCTCTATTACAGTAACGTTAGCTTCACTTTCTGTTCATATGAATTTACTTTAGAAAGAAACAAACTCCTCGGTTAGGTTGACATGTTAGCTACTTAGCAAGATATCAGCCGATATTTATCTCTTAGGTTTGTTCCTATAATAATAAAGTTAAACTAGTACCTATAGTTAGGTTGACCTTTGCATGCAAAATTAATCTGAAATGCTATAACAAACTACACAAAATACAATATAAAACATGAAATGGGTTCACAAACCTTACACTCTTCACGAGAGGCACTACCACTAATCACATGACAGCTTGTTTTGTTTCCGGCTCTGAAAGAAGTGTTGAGGAGAGTCGCTGTTGCGTAACACGTGACCGCAAACTGCGCACTGCGCACTGCGCTGCTTTCTTCTTTGTCGGTATTAATGGCGGACTAAAAACAGCTTTAATTAAAGGTGTCTTCCGCAACCTACTGTACCGGAGTGTGCAACAGCATGAATTATTATCAACTTTCTCATTACATTTATTTCAAAATCATGGATTATGGAATCGTGGATTTATATAAACAAAAAACATAATTCCGGATATGTTTGCTTTGAGCCTGAATTTAATGGACCAACTGGCCAGATGATCAAAATGCTTAGACTTTGTTCATGTATATGTTTAATTGCTTTAACAATCTTATACAAATAATTCTTTAAAAAATCAAACCATCTAATGGATTTGTAATACTTTGCAGAGCCACTGAATCCTAGTCTTGTAAAAATGTTATGGTTATACAGTACCTTTCCAGCAATTTATGCCACTAAAATGGCAAATATGTTTGCATTATTTGTTTATTTAGGTATATAAAGTAACCCTTAACTCCTGTAGAAACAGAATAAAGAGGCGCTGAGCAGTTGTCACTTTCCTGGGACCAAATCCCAAAATAGCCCACTATTAATAGAATATTGGACGAGACTGGACTTCCCATGCTGTGAGCTCTGGAAACACGCTACTGTGAGGGAGACAGCTGCGTATTGCAAGCACAAACAGGTGAGTTCTCTGAGAAAACAAAAGGTTTGATCATAAAAACTAATGTGCTATTAAACCACTCAAGTTCTCCATATGTCAGAATTAGACTTTGTTCAAGTCAAATAACATTGATGTAAATTCGACCAGAGATTTAATGTGGAGGGAAAATTAGGTTGAATAGACATGTTGTATAGCTTTTGGACTTGTAAAGCACTGGTAATGCATCACAATGTAATAATAGCTGAGAAGAGCCATCATTCATTTATTAATAATAATTTTTAGCTTTCCCTTTGCTTTTCCTGCTATGACAAACAATGTCTGATGTAAAAGTCCCATTAAAAAGTCCCCATAATGTGATTACATTTTGCAAATCAGAAAGTAAAACCAGTTTGGTACATGGTGGCCGATGTTTACCAGAGGAGACATTTCTGTGATGCTCATCTGTCCATTTCCTAATCAGGAGCATTTCCAAAGAGTTGACACTAACAATAAATAACAACAATGAGTAAAAAGCCAGTAGAAAGCCAGCTAAGTGGACCTTGCGCCAAGCTACGCTAAAGGAGGATACTTTATTTCTGTTAGTACCTATGTGTGATTTTCTTGATATGATCTTTGTTTTGTCTGGTTAGCCATTGGGGGACTTCCAGGCCCTCTTCGAGCCAGACTTCTACCAGCAGGATACTACATCGATGACCAGGGTCACCACTGTGGCCTACTATTGAGACCCACAATTCTGCGGACCCTGATTATGACGACACGTGTTGACAGTTTTTGACATTTTGAAGACTAACCCCTATTTATTAGTTTTTGTTGTTGCGCGCTCTATCCGTTCCCATACCTCAAAATCAACATTTTGCTTGAATGCTTTTTGCGTAGGGCGCCTGGAATAAGATCTGTGTTTTTACACAAATAAAAGGTTCGGTTTTGTTTTAACATAAAGTTATTGTCCTAGAAATCTCCACGGCAGTCAGATCCAATCAATCATCAATTCAATCCAAGTTTATTTAATAGCCAATATCACAAAGGTTAATTTGTTCTCAGTAACTTCTGACAGGTTTATGTACAGAATATCAGGTGATTGACATCACGTACACTCTGTGCCTTTTAACTGTCACAGCGTAGAGAAGGGCTTCCAGAGAAAGACCCACAGTTAAAGGGAAGATACATGAGAGAAACTCAGGGAGAGAACAGAGGAGGTCCCTCATCCAGGAGCACGCAGACTTGCAATAGAGAGTGTGTAGGTTAAAAGGATGGGAGATCATATTTGACCGGGTATAGTAGACTGGGTGAATTTTAAAAACAGGAGGGTTACTAACAAGCATCAAATGAGATCTTCTAAGACACCACACGGGATACATTAGCCGCCTTTGAGCTTACGACGGTGCTGAGACGAAGGCATGCAATTCGGGAGAGGGTGATAGTTTGTTAATAACATAGAAAGTTCTTCGGATTTTACGGTCTTATATCCGTGGAGTTGGCGAGTTGTATAATTTCAAGATGAGTCATTGAAGAGGGGTGGGACATAGGGGAATAGAGGACAAAGAACCAATAACGTCCACGGGCAGTCATTTAAAGAGGTATGTTTGCTCGAATAGTATTTGTTTTCTTGCAATTTCTAGAATAATGATTACGGGAGTAAACTACTCATGTCACTGTCACTCACTCAATGGAGCCTGCGGTTAGCCGGCTGATGTGTGTGAGGCGATGACATTAGTTCAGACCAACAGTGCACAATTTAGGCTTTACGTAGTATTTAGGAGTAAGACGACGTTAATAGGGATCGTATGTTACTATCCTGTACAATCGTCCGAGANCGCGGAGTCTGAACATGTGCAGCCTCGAAATTACTCGCTACGAAGTCATACTTGCCAACCTTAAGACCTCAGAAATCGGGAGCATTTCAAAACCACCGCGGGGTGGAGGGGGTGCTACTGGATCACCAAAGTTGTAAGATTAACATTAACATGCTTATTGTAGTTGTAAGTGCAATGCCTTGCGGCCTGTGGCACCATCCTTGACTGAGCATATGTGTGGGCTGGTCTTGTATTAAATACAGGAAAGGAGTGAGCAGAGGGTAGAGTTGTCGATTCTTGTTCTGTTTTCTGTGATATATTTCACTCACCCTCAGTTGCGCGCTACTAAAGAGACGTGCTACCATGGAAACCAAACAATGGTGTAGCTGTATTAAAGTCCGAGTGGAAACAGTACTGAGTAAATCTGATTATGTCGGAAATGCGGGAGAAATATGACCCCGGGAGGAAACTGGGAGAGGGCAATGAAATCGGGAGTCTCCCGCGAAAATCGGGAAGGTTGACAAGTATGTACGAAGTACGCCGGGCTCTGTAGAATTCCAAGTATGCTGGACATTGGAACAGTCCTTCGGCGGCAATCGATGACGTAGTGTGCTTGAAATAGTGGCTCTGGAGCAGCCTGCCTCGACATTGAGAAACACCCACTACTATGACTATACTTTGACCTTTTTCATATTTTTCGACACACTATAGTATGACTTATTTCAGGATAGTTTTGACATTGGTTGTTTTTTCTTACTTTGAATCTTCTTTAACTGTGTTTATCACCATGGACACCAAGACACATTCCTTGGATGTGTTAACATACTTTGCAAAAAACCTGATTCTGATTCTGAAATAACTATAATATGACTTGTCCATGATATTTGTTAACGTAGTATATTTTTTCCAACACACTAAACCATAAATTCCTTTGACATGATATTATGACATACAATAAGGAGACTTTTTTCAACATATTTTATCACAACTTTTTTCGACATACTATACAACTACTTTTTGTAATATTTTTGACATGCCAAAATATTACTTTTTTCCACATGAACTTTTTTTTTTTTTAAATATTTGTTAACATCTTATGCTATAACTTCTCTCATGATATTTTTTTTCGACATACTATTCTAACATTTTTCATGATATATTCTACATGGTGTACTATGACTATGACAGTTTTATATTTTGACTCTTCTAATTTTTTAAACATACTACACTATGACATTTTTCATTATAATTGGGACATACAATAATGAAACTTTTTGACATACTTCATTATAACTTTTCATATGTTTTGACATACTAAACTTTTACTTTTTTCATGATATTTTTGAGATACAACATAAAATACAAGATATGCTATTATAAGTACATGTTTATCAATTGAATTACCCTAAAAAATAGCCTCTCATTTATTTGTTTGTGAGTAGTATTCAGATGTAGGAAGCACCACCAAGCTCCCATAACACATGCACATACATTTTTACAATTATATACCAATTTTTTTTTTTTGGGTGTATCTCCTTAGCAGTGCTATCTGGCCTTAACAACTGGGGAATCATGTAAACTGAATGGAAAATTGTGGGTTATGTCAACTTCCTCCTAGGATAAATTAATTCCGTATATATAAATATGAGTGTATGTTTAAAGAAAGTATGACTACACTGTAATAAACTCCGCTATCCTAGGTTAAGGTGCTGAAAGCTTTACATGCACACACAGAAACAATCTGTCAACTTGCAGAACAGCAAAATGTTCAGAAAGGCAAAAAGGAAATGTAAATTATGATGACTTATTTAACGAGATTAGCATGGCAATAGCCCAAGTATGATTTCAAACACCCCTCCCAGCTAAAAGCACACACACAAGTGCACACAAAGGAGCGTGTGACAAACTTGCCGGCGCCCCTCGCAGGGTGACGCTACAGTTGATTTGGGAATTACAATTAGATTTATGATGTGGCTGCATATGGCTGAGTTTCTCTCTCTGAATGCTGGGATTGGCTGCATGGAGCACCGGCGCCGTATACACCACAGTGCAGTCAGAATGTGTGGCGTTGCCTCACACACACACACACACACACACACACACACACACACACACACACACACACACACACACAACACACACAGCCCATTACAGTAAATGTGGCCTATTGTTTGTGTGTGTTGTGTGTGTGTGTGTGTGTGTGTGTGTGTGTGTGTGTGTGTGTGTGTGTGTGTGTGTGTGAGGCAACGCCACACATTCTGACTGCACTGTGNTTCTGCAGGTAACGGGGAGACACGCTCTGGCGGCGTTCTCGATCAGGATCCGAAAATACAATTTAAATATTTTTGCACACTTATTCCACTTATTCCTAGTGTGCCACTGGTTACGGTGCCGCGTGCCAATGCTGGCACGCGTGCCAGGGGTTGCCGACCCCTGGTGTAGAGGTAATGGCTCTGTTTATCTCTTTTGGATTTGCTCTGANCACACACACACACACACACACACACACAACACACACAAACAATAGGCCACATTTACTGTAATGGGCCACCAAAATATAAAGACTTTGGAAACAAAACGCCGTGTGTTGGAAAATATTAGATGCCTGGAAAGTAGGGGCACTATTCTTCGAGTAATGGAAATGAATATTCACAGCACTATACCTGTAACTCCTGTTTCCACACACCCACACACACACACGCATGCAAGCACACACACACACACACACACACACACGAATGCAAGCACACACACACACACGAACAAAATATGCAACTCTTAGTCTTTGAAACGCTTGAAATGATGAGATGACAGGTTTGTAAGGAAAATCTCAAGTCTTTACTTTTTATTTATTTATTTTTTTTGATTGTCTTTCTCACCAAGTTGTACTGACACGTTTTTTAGAGCCAAAGCTGGCTAATAAATACAATGAAATGTTAAAACGCACAATTGAATTTCAAATACAATACTCATCACAAAATGAAATCGACCAGGAAACTTGTGTTCTGCTTCGGCAGGTCACAACTGACAAGAGCATGAGGTTTTAAAAAAGAAGAAGGAAAGAGACCAGAGGCAATGTGACCCCTTTCAGAGCTGCGGAAACAAAACCAGCGCCAATAAATGAAATGCTTCTAAAGAAATGGCAATTTTACTGGTGCCTGGCATGTGTGAGGCTTCCTATAGACGGTTCTAATTATCATGGTGAAAATCAAACAACAACTTCACATTAGTCAATACTAAAAGAAAACAAAAACATAGCATTTATATCCAGTGCTTAGGATGCGTATGACAATAATAGAAATGTCTATGCATGAGACCTTTTTTTTTTTTTTTACTGTGATGCAAACAGAAACCAATGTTCAGTCCCAGCTTGTGAAGCTTCTCCAAGTAGAAATATATTCAGAAAAGATGACGTGTAAAATAAACAGTGCACCCAGAAACCACCCGAGGACACAGGTGTTGAAATGTTCCAAATTCAGAGTGTGTTTTGGAAAAAGACAAAACAAAATGAGTGTCTTCTGAGAAAGAGAGTGACTATAGAGGAAAAGACGTGCACACACAGCATGGTACTGACCAGAGGAACATTTGGAAGAACGTTCCTCTGAATGGTGTTTCACTCAAAAGCTGATCACCTGTTTTCCTCCATTATAACTTTTTCCAAATATACATAAACACAGAACCCTTTTGAAATAATAGACCTCTTAAACCCATGTTTTGCAACTATATAAATTCAAAAGTTTGGTGTATCTTTCCCACGTGATGCTGAGAAGACATGTACAAATATTAACAAAGGATATTAAAAAATAGTAACATTTCGTACACTTTTTGTACCGATTCAAAACACAATTTCAAAATACAGTGAAGGGATCCAGAATTATATAAACTCTTATCGTACAGTAGAGTAAAACTGGGGCTGCTCATCCCCTTTTATATGACGCTTAAAGGGGTCCTACTATGCTCATCTTCAGGTTGATATTTGTATTTTGCGCCTTTACTGTGACATGTTTACATGCTAAGGCCCAGTCTGCTCTGATTGGTCAGCTGGTTGGCTCTGTTTTGATTGGTCAACTTCTAATAGAAATGTCCCGCCCCTTATCCTAACAATGTATTGGAGCGCTAGCCAATAGAAGTGGGATTGTTACATAGTGATGTCACAAATGCGTCCAATGGAGGCGAGTGAGGGAGACAGACTTTGGGATGTTAGCCTTTGCAGACCATTTACATGCACACAAAACAATATTACTCCCAGAAAAAGCATAATCGGGCCCCTTAACGAGAACTATAGGTACACTTTTAAGACTCATAAAGTGTCTGAGCAGAAATGAAGCCAAAAAAAGTCCGTACCTTTGGCCAGATTGAAAGGGAAGGACTCAAATGCTAAATGTTGGCGTTCAATTGCACCATACTGGTAAATACTGGACAATGTGCTAAGTGTTTGGCCTCAAGGGACTATGGGAAATGTTGTTCATGAAAGCAGCGATGCAGCAGAACTAAAGAACAGACTCTTCTACGTCTAAAAGCTTGATGGGCTGCTAGAGATTGAAGCGTGTGTGTGTGTGTGTGTGTGTGTGTGTGTGTGTGTGTGTGTGTGTGTGTGTGTGTGGCCTAGCATTACCATCCTTGTGGGGACCTAAATCTGTTTACACGGTCACGTGTGGGGACTCACCTCCCTTATGGGGACATAATGGAGGTCCCCATAAGGGGAATCATTAATTTTAGGGTGAATACTTGGTAAGGGTAAGGGTTAGGCATGTGTTGGTTATGGTTAAGGTTAGGATAAGTCTCCAGGAAATGCATGTAAGTCAATGTAATGTCCCCTGAAGTGATGTATACAGTACATGGTGTGTGTGTGTGTGTGNCGGGCACATCACGATGCAGGCGGAATCATTTGCCAATAAAACAAAAGTTTCATTACTGTTTGCGTAAACTAAAGTAGAAGGAAGGACGAGGACGCTCAGCTGTGTTTATTGAGAGATTGAACTGGAACACCATAAAATCAAACCCAATTATAATCATATAACAATAAAAGCACATATCCTTGTGTTGAGGGCGATGCCTTGTCCAGCGATCTGTCGCTCTGCAGTCAGCTGTATGTAAACACTGCCTGATAAAAGGTATACGGACACTCATATAAGATGGTTAATGAATTCATTATAAAATATCTGCTTCTAAAACCACCTCCACTCCTCTGGGTGTGTTGTGTATTCGGAGAACAAATGCATTCCTATATCCACATTTAGGATACATTTAAGAAAGAGACAGGAGACTTTCGGTATCGATGGATTTTCTTGTAAGTAAACACATTGATATCTGAAGCCCTTGTCTCCTGTCTCCAGGTTTTCTGGGATCCAACTGCAGTGATTTGCTCCCATTTCGCTACAGGATGATTTGTGATTGCTAAAAAGTAACGATAAGCTTCAATCTGCACCCAAATGGAGGTAGTTGTCTTTATGTTGCACCCAGAAGAAGTGCTTGTCTCCATTTGCCATTCTTCCATGGAGGCTACAGTGCAATTAGGATAATATATGTTCTGATAGTGTTACAACAAAGACTGTGCTGTCAGAAAGAACAGGTGTTTTTGTTTTGTTTTCAATAATATAATAAAATAGACATTGACTAAAGTTCTGTTACGAAAACAAAACTCAAATAATGGTATTTATGTTTTGTTTTTTTTGTCAATTTATTCAACATGTTAGAAACAAAACAAACAATAATAATAATAATAATAATAATAATAATAACAAAGAGAAGCAAAATAAAAAAAACGTTCAAGGTATACTAATACAAAATATTAATTCTCAAAAATGTTCAAAAGGGGCTATGACTTTAAACTGAATTTAAAAAATATTAAAAATCTCAAACGTGTTTCGTCTCGTTTGCCCCTCACAAAATAATTATCCCAGCGCGGCCGCAGGCAAATTGGTGAGGAGCTACGAAACGTGCAAAGTCATGGATTTTGTTTCAATACAAATTAGTTTTGTACTAGTTTATATCTGGGTAATGGTTTGTATTATTATAAGTTATTTGTTTGATCGCAATGGGTTGGTTGGTTTGGGTTACATGGATTTGTGTGTGTGTGTGTGTGTGTGTGTGTGTGTGTGTGTGTGTGTGTGTGTGTGTGTGTGTGTGTGTGTGTGTGTGTGTGTGTGTGTGTGGGGCCTAGCATTACTATACTTGTGGGGACCTAAATCTGTTTACACAGTCACGTGTGGGGACTCACCACAAAATGGAGGTCCCCATAAGGGGAATCATTAATTTTAGGGTGCAGACTTGGTTAGGGTTAAGGTTAGGATAAGTTTCCAGGAAATGCATGTAAGTCAATGTAATGTCCCCTGAAGTGATGTATACAGTACATGGTGTGTGTGTGTGTGTGTGTGTGTGTGTGTGTGTGTGTGTGTGTTTCTAGGCCAGCGTAATGATCCCCTCCTCATGTCATCAGATAGAAAAGGATGATTGTGTAAGACTTTTTTGCAGCATTTGAAGTTAAGACTAGAACATCCCGAGTGAATGTGAATGTAGATTTGGCACATTTGAAGTAAATCTGTACAATGCCTGGGTACCTACTTAGTCTAATAATAATAATAATAATAATAATAATAATAATAATATTGTGATATTATAAGGGATTTTGCTCCCTTTATTTCATAGACAGTCTGAAAATCCTACCACTCTTTTTGTAAGAAAACGAAAAAAACCAACACATTCACAAGCTGGCACATCATACCTGAGCTGGGATATAAAAAAGAAACGTAATGTAAGCAGTTTGTCAGAAAAACAAAGTTTAGATGCACTGTCATGTAAGAAACAAAAGTAAGACTATAAGATTACAATAGCTAGGATTTATATTAAAACTTTTCAAATTTCAAGTTCCGACAGTCCAGAGTTTGTACAGGTCAGAAAAAAAGTCTATCGAACAAAAGCACAAAAAAAGTAAATACAGAAAGATAAAAACTAAATCACTCCTTAAACATTTAAGACCAAATAGCTGTTGAAGACCAATTCCTGATGCTTCAAAATCCATGCATGCTCTTTACAAACCACACGGCAATGTGTTCGTCGCTCATTTGCCCCGTTCTGTCTCATTCTCTGTCTTTCTTTCTTCTAACTCTTATCCGTCCTGTTGAGATTGTCAAAGTGTAGGAAGTTCATCTTCAGTCCTGAATGTCCCATCAGTCCTCGTCCTCGAATGTCCATCACAGATACTTTCCTTGTTCTGAGCATGTTCGTCCTGAAAGTCCGCCTGAAGGTCTCTATAATAAACTGTGTTTCTTTTTAAAAGTGTCTCTGAGTATAATGGGAGTTTTTTCATTATTTATCTTCCTCTTTTTACAACCCGAGTTCAGTTGGCGCTGACGGCCTCCCGTGTCTCGTGGTCGCTGCTATAGTCTGACTTTTGCTCGTCCTCAAAGTCCGCGTACATGTCCATGTCCTCCTGTCCGTTGGCCCGGTTGCTAGGCCGATTTAAGGCTCGCCCCCTGCCGCCCCCCGCCGCCGGCTCGGGCTTCATCCCGTACGTGCTCTGGATGACGGGGATGGCGGGCTCGGGGCTGGCGGAGTTGCTGGAGCAGTCTGAGGTCAGGTGGGGGGACGGGGTAGCTGTTGTTGCCATGGTGATGGCGCCCGGGTACACTCCTACTCCTGCGGGGCTGCTGACGCTGAGAGCCATGGGGGGCTGAGGCCTGAGAAACAAGGGAGCAAAGTGTTAAACATAAGTTAACAATAACAACATTGATACATATGACCAGAGATGGAGGAAGGACCCAGATCATTTATTTAAAGGGGCCCTTTAAAGCTCATATTAGTATTTAGTGTCTCTACTGTGACATGTCTCTGTGCTTTAATGTGCAAATATCCCCTGAAGTTGGTCTACTTTTGGTTTCACTTGAAAGCTCTTGTGGCAAATGCAATAAGGAGCTGTCTTAGCAAAGACAGCTCCTTATTGCATTTGCCACAAGAGCTTTCAAGTGAAACCAAAAGTAGACCAACTTCAGGGGATATTTGCACATTAAAGCACAGAGACATGTCNTCCAGTTACTTTAGCCGGCTCAGATGATTGGTCGTGCTTTTTACATTGCTACGGCTTCCAAGGATGACATTTTTTTAATGTATTTGTTGTCAAAGCACTTCAGATATTCATTGCTATCGGGATGTTAAGAGCATTCCATGGAATATAACAACAAGTGTATCTCGAGCCGGTTTCTCAAACTTAACTACCCCACCTTTAAGTCATTTAATGTGAGAAAGTTTAAATTGTGTCACTCGCTATAATTCCTGAGATGTGGATTCCCCTAATAATAATACTCAAAAATGAAATGCTTTTGAGATGCCTGATTGTGAACAGGACAATATATCTGATAAATCCAATATGCGGAATATAGTTTGTGCGGGTAATTCTCTTTCCCACGTCAAAAAGTGAAATTAAATGCACAGATTTGATTCTAACCTGGCTGTTAAATGTATCCCTGAGTAAGATTTGCTAACTTGTACCTGAGCGTCAGTTTGCCTGAGAATGGGTATTTTTCCTAAAATAATGAGTTACATAACATATAAAACATTCAAATGTCATTCATTAGTTAATTAAGGGGGAATTTAATCACATCCATTTAATTTTATTCCATAGCGATTTCTATAAAGGTCCCAGTGTGGTCCAGTGTGGATATAAAATAAGGAAATAGGTTAGTGAGGTCAACTCCAAGGTTTATGGACCATCCATTATAAAGGTTTTTCTGTTATCTGCTATAAGGTAAGGATAAACTAAATCAAAACTTCAAATAGGACTAAGTTAAAACCTTCATCTTTTTCTGCAGGCTCTCGCTGGAAAGGCATGACCAACCAGGAGAAGCAGCCGTACTACGAGGAGCAGGCCCGCCTGAGTAAGATCCATCTGGAGAAATATCCCAACTACAAGTACAAGCCGCGGCCGAAGAGGACCTGCATCATCGACGGCAAGAAGCTGCGCATCGGAGAGTACAAGCAGATGATGAGGTCACGGCGCCAGGAGATGAGGCAGTTCTTCGTGGGGTGAGTCCAAAGAAATGTCTCTATGAACTTCACAGATTAGGAAAAATGTTTGTAAGGACAGTTCAAATTAAACCTTGTGTAGAAATGCAATGACTGCATTGTGCCTTATGTGCACTTTGCACTTAATTTCTTTATGTTACAGCTACTTTTTGTTGAAGCAAGGTCAGATTCCCAGAGAAATAGCTCGGCAAAAAATGTTTCTCATTCACTGTATCGAATACAAGAAGGCAGATTTCGAAAAGAGGTCATTGTTCACGAGCCTCGGATCACACGGGCTTTGCGTCTCCTGCTCAAGCACACTTTGACTAATTTACTGCTGCACCTGTGACCTCTCAGTTCACTTGTTTCTTTTTTAATAAACATACCATCCTGCTCGGGGAATATGGACATTCAGGCATGAATAATTAGCTAAACAAAACATGAAGCACCACATGTAAATCAAGAAGGAATTTGAGGGGGATTTCAATCACATACATTCTTTAAAAGAAAGTATTTATTTATTTCTATGGGCTCTTTTGACCAAGTATGATTATAAAATACATTTTTCTTAATACAGGTATTTGCGAGATGTTTGCGGGGTGACCATCAGGGTTTATGGACCGTTCATGAAACCATTTGCCTCGTGTCATGCTTTAAAATGATTATATCTGTAAAACCCTTTAAGAACTCGCTGCAGAGCATTATATTTCTGAGTGAGAGGGGAAAAACAGTGGCATTGTCTTAATAGGAACCAGCCATGGATGTGTTTAAAGCCATCACAGCGGCCTGTGCTTCAGATGGATTTACCAGAGGCCACGGCTTTGAATAGGAGCGATTTTTAATAGCTTGTCATTTATTAAATTAGGACAATGCTGGGCGCTTGCGGGCAGTGAAATTGGACACAGACAGACATGGTGGAATATGAAATGTAAGCAGATGTTTGAGAGAGAGGCAGACGTCACGGGCTCGATGCCACATTTTACTGCGTGTGGTCAAGAGAATGCAAAAAAGATCATGGTTCTCCAGGCCTGCTCTTTCAATCAAAGCTAAATCAAAAAGCGTGCGAGAGGCAGTACACAAGCACTTTTCTGGCACTTTCCACGTCACTAAATCAGTGTTGTTTTAAAGCGTTTAAAGTGAGAATTAGTCTGTCAGAGCGTTAGGCGGTAATTGTTTCAGGAGACAGAGGAGGGAAAACGGTTAGGTGAGAAACGTGACGGTAATTTTCCTGCTTTATGTGGCTCATTTGAGGAGCCAGAGGGCCTGTTTGAGTGATGTGCGTTTACCTCCATTCCAGCTTCATCTTAACAGGTTATTTAGCTGCTGTGAGCTGGCAGGGCGCTCCTGTTAGGACAGGCCCGACAGAAGAGGAGAGCTGCTCTAAGTGGCCTCAGATGAATGTTTTGTTCAAAGCAGTTTGTTTAAAGGAGCATATAATGAATCAGTATCTGATCAAACAAAGGTCTCTCCACGTTGTTCAGAAGCTCCTTGATTACCAAATCATTTAAAACGTTTCATAAATATTTCTACGCAGTCTTTCTTTATCGTCCTAGCCATGTCTGTTGGTAAGTGCTCCACATTTCAGTATCTCAACAACTATAAGATGGGTAGCTATGACATTTTGTAGAGACATGCGTGGTCCCACGCTCCAACACACTGTACGTGATAGGCTAAGGGGCGGGACATCTCTAAGCAGGTTGACCAATCACAACAGAGCCGGCCAGCTGACCAATCAGAGCAGACTGGGCTCTGGTTTCAGACAGAGGGTGAAAAGAGGTGCTGCAGCACAGGCAGTATGAGAACAATAAAGAGCTTTTTGAACATTAAAGCATCGAGACATGTCACAGTAGAGACACTACATACTGATATGAACCTCAGAATTAGCTTAAAGGTAGGGTATGTAAGTTTGGAGAAACCAGCTCGAGTGCGCTAGAATTTGAAAATACACGACCGGAGAAAATCGGCCACTTCCTTCAGACTTCCTGACAGAGCCACTCCTCCAACACATCACGAACGGCGCATATGACCAATGAGGGCACGAGATAAGTTTGTGCACAGATGGAAGGCTGACAGGCAGGTAGGCCATCCAGTTACTTTAGCCGGCTCAGATGATTGGTCGTGCTTTTTACAGCGCCACAGCTTCCACAGATGACATTTTTTTTATGGATTTGTTGTCAAAGCACTTAAGATATTCATTGCTATCGGGATGTTAAGAGTATTCCATGGAATATGACAAGTGTATCTCGAGCCGGTTTCTCAAACTTACCTACCCCACCTTTAAGTAAAGTACAAGTCTCTCAAAATTGTACCCAAGTATAGTACTTGAGTTTATGAACTTAGTTACTTTACACCGCTGGCTATAAAGATAGAAAGACTAAGCTTTGCACAGAGGCATGAAAACACATTTCCAAAATGCTCAACAGTGCTGCCAAAATTATAAACTGACTGCTACACAATTAAAATAAATGCTTTTATATATTTCTATTAGATGTGACTCTTTAGCGTTTCTGTTATTATTACCACTGCTGCTTGAGTTGTTCTGACTGCTAAAATCCTCTGTTATTCCTAATTTTGAAACCGATATTCCGTGGGGTGGGGGGGGCTCGGATCCTTGTCACCTTTTTCATACCTGATGAGTTGCACACTGGACTACAGTTGCTTTAGAGCGTGTAGGAAGCTAAGCTAAGGCCTACTAGTGGATTTGTTTTAGATAGGCACAACATGTTTCATATGCAGACCTTATTTTCCTGTTCTATGTTAAACAAACCATTTTCAGTGGGTACCGCTGAGAAATAGTAATTTCGTTTGGTCATGGAAAAATTAGGTAAAGGTCATGGAGAAGTCATGAATCATTGGTTGAATAAGTGTATGACACCCTGAATTACTTGTATTTTTAGAGTACACCCTTACAAAGAGACCTATTATTTAAGAAAGCATTAAAAAGGGCGTCCAAGGAGTAGTTGGAAGATTGACACAATAGAGGGACGCACTTATTCCATATTGTTTTCCTTTTGGATACACATCTGACCTGGTAGTTATGTTCTGAGTGAGCTCTGTGGGACGAGTATAGAAGTAACACCAGAAGCTTCCAGTTTTTCAGGTCTCAAGTTCATGGCAG
>NW_011357369.1:313941-322343 GCF_000735185.1 Notothenia coriiceps
GGCCATCTTGGTGTTGGTGACGTATGCAAGACCAGAGTTGTAGTTCATTGAGCGCTTCATACAAAAAAATGTGTTACTTCACAGTTTTACGACACATTTATATTTTTTTGACTTGCAAAATTATCTTTTAAATTGAGAAACATCATATGTGTAATTCGTTGCACAATTCAAACAGGATCAAAAGATAATCTTTCTCTCTCCATTGACTTCAATACAACATTCAATCTCTGGTCTCGCACACGTCTCCAACACCAAGATGGCCGTCACGTTGGAACATTTCACTTCTTTCTTTCAGAATGAGGCGAAAAGTATTAAAAGAGGTGAGAATCACTCCAAGTCTGGGCATGTTGAGAGCTGTGCATACACACAAGGGGAGTTAGTCGGTTCCGTAAGAGCCAGCATGCGGGACCGGCTTTACAAGGTTTCGGTGAGTAACACGAGTGTAATGTGTAATGTTAATGACATCACTTACTCTGGGATTTGTAGTCTTTCTAGTTGCGTATTTTTCATAGTCTTATATTTCAACAGTTTTACGACAAACTGTGACTTTTTTGACATGGAAATTATTTTTTAAGATTGATAAACATTATGTGTAATTCGTGGCACAATTCAAACGGGATTGAAAGATAATCTTACTCTCTCCATTGACTTCAATACATAATTTTTCCGAAATAAGGTCCCTTGGGGCGGAAGTAGAAGGGCGGGACTTCGCCTCTCTATGGACATCGATCGCCTACTGCTATATTTAAACATATATTGAGCCCGATCTTCGATTTCCAATGATTTAATCATTGGAAATCGAAGATCGGGCTCAATATATGTTTAAATATAGCAGTAGGCGATCGATGTCCATAGAGAGGCGAAGTCCCGCCCTTCTACTTCCGCNAATGCAGGTTTGGCTGTGTACAGTTTGAGGCCTGATGAATACATTATAATAATGCAGGTTTGGCTGTGTACAGTTTGAGGCCTGATCAATACATTATAATAATGCAGGTTTGGCCCAAAGTAAAGTGGTTCCTCTTATAGCAGACAGGTCAATGATATCTAAACTTGCCATAAGTGTTTCATCTGTAAAACTGATATTTAGTATAATGATTGTAAAGGAGATTCTCACTCAGACTATAAAGTAAGACATGTTGATGTGGACTGACTGCCTTCACTCAAAAAAAGGCAGAATGATGCCATTGTTTTTTCTATGAGGGACTTTTTCAAACCGTAAATAAAGACATCGCAAATATACTCAATGGTCATGCACAGGGGCCATTTCTAGCAGCAGCAGCAGCGGTGTGTAGAGAGAAGTTGTGAGACAGTTCTTACAGAGGACCCGAGAGGGGGGATTGAGGGTCTCAGATAGTTTGAGGCGGTCAGGACAGAGGTGCAGCGGTGCTTCACGTGGGGTTGGAGGAGCAGCGCTGCAGCAGCAGGGCGTGGCAGGTGTCACACACTCTGACAGGTTTGGGCGAGGCGGGCAGAGGGAGCTCATTGTCAGAGCAGCTGTTACAGAATATCTCCCCACAGTTCCTGCAGTGGTGCTGGGGAGAGAGAGAGAGAGACGGATAGATTTAAAACCACACTAACTACATACAGGGTCCCCACACCTTGAACATCGAAGCCTATGTCCTTCAAGGAGTTTTAAGCTCCAAATAAATACAATTCAAAGACACTTATAGACAATTATATATTCACTCTATATCTCCTTTTTTTTTTTTACATACTATGACTTTCTTATTTTTAAAGGCAAACTATACTTTTATATATTGTTTAGGAAGAATTTATTGCAAACTATTCAATTACTTTTTTGATATGTGTGTGAAATGACTTACTTTTTTGACACACCATGACTTTTGAAATATTGTTCAGGTATACTATAATCTTACTTTTTTCTCAGTAACAACTTATGGCGTATTATAGTATGAACTTCTTAAAATATTGTAGAAAAACCATAGTATGACTTGTTTATATTTTTAAAACATATTATCCTGTGATATGATATAAAATACCAGTTGCCATTTGTTCATAGAAAAGTATGTGGAGTAATGACTTTCTCACCAACACATCAAGGGCCTCGAGTGGTTTGAACCATGGATTTCAATCTCTACTTTTATTCTGGTTCTTCTTTGACTGACCTTTCGTCTGGAGATGGAGAACTCCTTCTCACACAGCTTGCAGTTGCTGGCCTCCTTGTCCTTCAACCACACCTGCCCCCCCTGCAACAACAACACAGTCAGTTTCTCCCTAACTTTGCATTATACATGTTACAAAACGGCACACAGCATACTTAGATAAGATATTAGTAAAAGGGGAGATCTTATCTAACTTCGTGTCTTAGTGATGTGCTATTTTACTTTACCTGAAGAACTTTGTTGGCTTCTTTGATGTCCTCAATCTTTAATTTGGATCTGATGGTAAAAACAACACATTAACAGACATTTACACAAAATATAAAGAATATTAGTAAAAAGGTTTCATTCTTGGCTACAAGGGAAGATGTTTGGCTTTCTAAAATCTATTGACTTTCTTTTTTGGAAGAATACAAAATATCTGCTATTTGTTGTGAATTAGCACTTTGGCATAGCCCTAATGATTTTAAGATCTCTTTTTACTCTCAAAACACACATACAAACATACCTTACATTTGATACACATTTAAAATTGAATTGGTAATTAAAAATGTGACATGTTTGGTAAGAGCATTTTACTCTCTTTTTCGATTTTCACTTTAAAGCGCACATACTCGCTCAGTTTGGATCCCAGCTCCTCGAGAGCTTGTTCTTGGTCCTCACAGATGGTCTTCAGCTGGATGTTTTCATCGTGGAGGCGATGAAACTCCTGCAATTATCGCAATAAAAACTCCAAATAACAAACTGGAAGTCACACACACGTAGAAAAAAAAACGACTATATATGATCACATACGTAATGCCTTTCTTTCCCCGTCTCTTTACCTTCTTCAGTCCGTTGATCTGCAGCGCCTCGGTGCTGAGCTGAGCCACCGCGTCTCTCTCTCGGTCCAGATCGTTCTGTAACGTCACCCTCCACTCCCTCTCTATCTTCAGGTCCGTGTCCAGCTGCTGGCTACAGGAACAGCACAAACATGTTCATACAACACCAAAAACACGTGTAACAATGACAGAGAAAGGGACACACTGAGTAACAGATTATATGAATGCACAATGCGCATTATCCATTGTAAATGACGTAACAAAGTTGCCTTAATTAAAAAGAACAACGCAATTCATTCCATAGTTAAATTCAATAAATAAATACTTTATTTCATGTAATATTATATTTGTTAAATATGGCATGATTTAATACCGGTTTTTCAGAATAAAACTGATTTAAATCAAATAGTGTATTTAATTCAAATTACGCCATATCAACATTGATTTTAATTTCTAACAGTACTGGTACTGCGTGTTTTGTTAATACACTGGACAACTCAACATGGGTTAACGTCTTTATTTGAAGCTCTGCTGAAGTCTGTGACAAAGTTTTAATTCGACAAAGTTATACGGAAAAGGTACTTTTGAGATTAATCTCCTTTCACGACAAGCGGCCAACGAGGTATTTGTTTTATTTTTTCACGTTTCCTATTTTCATTCATACGTGTGTAGCACAATATGCTAATATGTTTGGCTATGTATATGTGTAATTCGTTTTTTTGTAGTTCTCACGGCGTAAGTAAGAGGGGAGGCTACAAGATGAAAACTCCAAGAAATAAACGCCCGTTTTAAAGAACCGACCTGTGTCTGTGTCGTGAACAGAGCTACATCCATTGTATATGATTGGTTTGATTGTGAATTACTGCTCGGTTCATGAATCAAGGCTATAAATGTAAAAACTGGAGCTTCATCAACAACATTTGGTTTACAATCCTACACAGATTATGGTGTATTTGATATGCCGTGCCTCAGTGTGCATGTATGTGCATGAGTGTGTTCGTAGAGCGGTTTTGCTTACAGCTGCTTCTCTCGGTGTTCAATCTGCCGCTGCAGGCTGTCCGCCTTGTTGGCAAAGTCCAGTTTGAAGCGTCTGGTCCCCTCCTCGGCCGAGGTGCGGTGCCTCTCTGCCTCCTGTAATCTGCACCATTATAACCAGGGACAAACTCAGGACCATGGAGAGAAAAAACTGAGGGCTGAGTATGGAGGGGGGGGGTACAAAATAATAGAGGAATACGAGAGGGTACACGGAGGGATGATGATGATAAATGGAGGTGGGGCTGGAAGATGGCAGGCATTGTACTTTTCTTTGTAACAGCACCAGAGTACAATCAGAGATGAAGAAATGAGGGGGTGGAAACAGAGCAGTGACGAATACAAAGGTTTTTGGGATATGAGGATTTGAAGTTTTAGATCTTGTTGAGCCATGTGAGATATTTTCACAAGAGGAAGATCATTCCCCAACAACCTGACTAACAGCTAGTGTTGATTGAAGACTTAATAACACACAATACATTTCCCAGTGTCAGCACTCTAAACCTGTCCAGAAACTCAAACCACACCCAACACTTTCAAAACATCTAACTTTATTGGTCACTGCGGTAAAAGACAGTAGTTGTGAGTTTTCAACAGCTGTACTAAGTGTTTATTTTTTCTACAAATTGAGAGGAGTTACAGTACTGTGAACATGGAGTTAGAATAGGAAGAATGCATCTCATCTATCACAAAAGCCAATAAATATGCAAAAACAAGACCCAACAACATTCAAGTCTGCTTGAGAAAAGCATCAAACGTTTACAATTCTTTACAGTCGGCCTAGCCTGCAGGAACAGGTCACATGAGCTGAAGCTGCTGAGCTTTATCTGCAAACCTGACTCAACCTTACCATTTTCAGTTCAAGTAAATCAATGACAGAAGGAGGCGGCTGTGTCCAAAATCAATCCCGTTTAACTATAGAGTGCACTAGAGCTGCATCGAACTATTGTTTTCATTAATATAACAAAAATAGTAAAAATCCATCCCAGTTTCTCAAAGTCCAAGGTTCTGTTTATAGATGTCGGATATTGTTCGACCAAAACCAAAGATATTTCCTTTTTTATTAATTAAAAGCCGTTTATCCCCAATTTTTGCATGGAAAATTACTTTGAGATTAAACAGTTATCAAATGATTTGGCAAATATGTTCCAGTTGATTTACTAACTGTTGCAGCTCTAGACTGAAATATATTTCCCCTTGACTTTTAATTAGTGTCCAAAGGGTACAAAAAAAAGTCACCTGTACGTGGAGATGCAAAATGACAATGGTTCAGAATTGGCTCAAATGTTCTGCTCACTATAGAGAACACTTCTGAATGTGAATCACTGAGAGAGAAGTGAGTGAGGGACTGAGTTCAGACGCAGCGAGGGTCTTCACAGCCGCTCAGCAGCAGGTCACATGCACAGCAGCAAAATAAAGCAAGAGGCTGCACAGGCAAACTCCTGTCTGACATCTGGAGTGACTGATGAGGTGCAGGTCGCCGTGGAAACACTATTCCTAGGTTATATGATCTAAGGTTGTTTATACTCTGACTGCCATAAGGTGAAAAGAAAGCATGGCTCAAAATGACGTAGTACTCAACTTTTCTGCAGAGCCAACGTGGATGCTATTAAGGGACTGTACAGAAATGATTAGGAGGGAGTTTAGAAAAATGGAGGAAGGATTACACGTGTGTTCCCAGTTGGTACTGGGTGGATGGCAGCCTAAACTTTTTGGGGGTGACTGTCGTTAATGAATGTTATCTCTCTAGAGGTCATGTGGTTTATCCCAGACATCAGCAACATTTTGGCAAATTTGGTAGCTATGTGAATATTGATTAAACCATTGACATGTTATGGTTTTAATTGGAGTACACCACATTACATTCTTTAAGTAATTTCAGTTATTAATGGCAAAGATCAATCAGAAATCAAATATTACAAGATGTTGTGGGGACAGTGTAGCCAACAAATAAACACATAATAAATAATGTTACCTCCTCCCCACTCCAATTACATTTGTACAGTTCCTTTATACAGTCCCTAAACACTACATTTACTCTAGGTGTTGTTGTTATGCCCACTATACTCATTGTACCTCAATGTGAACAACAACGACCCTATGATAACATCTCATTGTCAACTATCTTACTGTCAGTGTTACTGCATATAAACTGACTACTGCAGACAGGAACAATGTGTAGCATATGTATGCATGTGTAAGTGAATAGATATTAGTTATTTTAAAATGTTACTATTAAAGTACAACAGATTCAGTAATATTCAGACAGTTCTCCGACCAGCTGAACCAGGGCAGGCAGAGGAAACCCATTCAGCACAAACCCAGCGGAGTTGTCTGAACGGGATTTAACTAGAGCTCGAATAACCCTTTAAGTTAAGTCTGTTTATGTGTTCAGTCCTAAGCCATGGTGTGACTGCATGTGTCCTCAGAAGGAGATGTCCTTCACTAGCTTGTACTGGTGCTCTGTGTCTGAGCCGGCACAATTAACAAATGACATAGCAAGCGTTCGGGTCTGATTTAGCAGATCCATATCACTGCACAGCGGATCAAATCAGGAAATAAAGGAAATGTTGTTTCAAGGGAGCAAAACAGATAGATGATTGGATGGATGGTTTAAAAGAGACAAACAGAAGGGAAGAAAGAAGGAGGAAAGGCAGGAAGAAAGGATGTCAATACATCAGTATGCTAAGTGGCCCCGGTTACACTGAACACTTTAAGTGACTTTTAACATCACAAGAACAGCAGGACGTTTGAATAAAAGACATTAAACACAGAAATCTGATTTCAGGCTGCCACTTGCATCAGATTTCTTTAGTCTGGATACATTTCCCTCAACAGTAAGCGTATGAGTAATGAGAAGAGATGGGAAGCAAAAGCACTGAAAGGTAACGTGGAGTGATAGATAAATATAACATGATCAGAAAGAAGGGACATTTACACAAGTATACTTTAAACCTGATCTCTAAAGTAGATAACACGTTGTTTTCTAAGGGGAGGATGTCTCTTTACTTTCTAATCAAATATTAAAACAGTGGCTCTGTCAATACATGTTTAACTGTTTTTTAGCTACACAACACAAAGCTGTAACCGGGGTTTGTGTACTACCAGACTACTGAACACAGACCTTTGGGGCAGCAAAAACATTCACAACCAATCACAAATAGGATGGAACAGATTTAAACCAATGGGGGAGGGAGGGCGGGGTGAACCGTGTTGACTGGTAGACGATGAGGTGAGGAGGGATCAGAACGCAACAATGGACCAGCAGGTCTCATGATGACTGATATTGAAATATGGAGCATTGTACAAGGACTGTAGTGCAGCAGTGATCAACACAACATGCAGGCATGAAGATATCAGCAGGGTCATTGATTGATATAATACATTATGGACTGCAGGGCTCCCCTCAGGAAATAGTTTAGCAGTTCTTCCCATTTTTTTATCATCAGTTTAGTTAATGGTAATGGATTAAAACTTATTTTTTATAGTTACGTTTCTTTGCTCTTTTAAGTGTTTCAGGAAAATGGATACTACTTCTGAATAAGGACTTCCTGCCTAGATATCAAAATAAATGTATAAAACTATATTAAATAATACATTATACATCCAATTTCCTTTGAACAACACTGAAACAGAGATTAAAGAATAAAGTCATTTCCCAAATGTGTTTCCCCAGTTCTCTGTCGTTTACTTAAAAATACACCATGCAGAAATATGTGGGGTTTTTGTAATAATAAAAAGAAAAGTACTATAGATGAGAGTAACACATGCGTCACTTCCGGGCAAAAATGACGGCTCTGCCCACTTTTGGGGGGAAACAAAGCTGTCATTTGAATGGCGGTCAATTCAAATTCTGAAGTTTTTGCCAATCCGATCAGAAATTTAAGAAAACCGTGGATTTTTGCATCTTCAAAGAGCCTGATTACAATGGACAGTGTTAGAAATTAAAATCAATGTTGATATGGCGTAATTTGAATTAAATACACTATTTGATATAAATCAGTTTTATTCTGAAAAACCGGAAGTTCTCACTATTAGCTTAACACTTTTATTCTGNTCATTATACTAAATATCAGTTTTACAGATGAAACACTTATGGCAAGTTTAGATATCATTGACCTGTCGTCTGCTATAAGAGGAACCACTTTACTTTGGGCCGAGTGTGGACCTGCACTGTGACGAGCACTGCTGCAGCTAGATGCAGATTCACACCTGCATTATTATAATGTATTGATCAGGCCTCAAACTGTACACAGCCAAACCTGCATTATTATAATGTATTTATCAGGCCTCAAACTGTACACAGCCAAACCTGCATTATTATAATGTATTTATCAGGCCTCAAACTGTACACAGCCAAACCTGCATTATTATAATGTATTTATCAGGCCTCAAACTGTACACAGCCAAACCTGCATTATTATAATGT
>NW_011357369.1:322416-330235 GCF_000735185.1 Notothenia coriiceps
AGATGATGTCATTTATACAGATGAGTGTTGTCGCCTTGTTACCGAGTCTGAATGCAAAGCCCCTTCTTTAGAGCGAGAGGGAAATGAACATAAAGGCAACATTTACACAGGCACAACATCCGACGTGACTATTCAATACTGAATTGTATCGTTGACTGTGGGAAGTTCCTGTTTTGATGTGGTTGTTTCCCATGGCAACAAAGATTTTTCTGCAAACGTATTTTAAACGTTTACAGCTCCAAGCAGATTGTGCTCTGCTGACACAATGACCTAACCTAGTGTGTTTCTCAGAGCACAATCTGCTTGGAGCTGTAAACGTTTAAAATACGTTTGCAGAAAAATCTTTGTTGCCATGNGTGTGAGTTCAATGGGAAAATTAGAAAGCCGGCCATGTTAGCTGCCAGAGAGCCATTTGCACTTCTTTTGTAAATACTTAGTTGGGGAAAGAATCTAGACTTAGACTATGGAGTCAAGTAATGGCACGCAACCTTTAATGCTACCTACCATTTGATCTTAAATGGTATTTTTTAGCTTTGGTTTTCAATTGTGGACCTTAGTGCATGAAAGATCTGTCATGCTTGTTGCAGCGGCATGGACTGGCATGTTTATAATGACGGACCGAAGCAAAGGAAGGACTGACTTCTGTCTTTGGGGGCCACACTTTGACCAGTCAGCTTGGTCAATTAGCTGTTCAGTTTGTCAGATAGTGAACAGACCCGCCATCATGGTTCCAGTAAAGCAGATAGCAATAATCAGTACATCTGCAATACTTTACTCAGGAACTCTACTGTCTCCCCAGGGGCTGTCTCCCAGTAGATTTACCTCTGAAGATGTTGACAGTAGACTAAATAAGAAAAAAGAGATAATTAAAGAGATAAGAGTTAATACCAAATTAATCGCAGCACTGGAGAACAAATGATTAATGGCATTTGATGAGACAGATGAGGGGAAACATAAATACATTTAATTTGGTTTTAATTTTGACTTGAAACTCAATTAGCACCACTTTTTGTAAATCCAGTCTTAAAATATGGAAAGTGACAAGGGATCTTCCACGGTTTCTTTTCTTTCTCATCTTCCTTTGTCGCATTGTGTACGTCAGGGTTTTTGGAGCATGGGTACTTTATGGGTCCTGTGAGGGACACAACTTCTTTCCTGAATTGCCTGGTATTAAATTACCCCTTGCACCCTCTCAGAGAGTATAGGTTTGTCGACAGGGGACCTCCAGAGTTCTGTCCTTTGATATATTTTCTATCTGATGCTAGGTGTAAAGCTGTGTCCCCAATCTGTTTAACTTCAGAGGAACTGTCCAATTACGTTGGTGTTTAGAGTACTTGATTCACATTTAATCAGTTGGTTCCAGGAGGAGCGTATTCTGTGTGAGATTAGAGCAGCTTCCAGCCGGTGAGTGAGTTGGTGGGTTTAGGGAGAGTGAAATACAGCGATCCTGCAGCTTGTGAATGAGCAGTGAGTGGAGAGTCCAAGTTGTGGCTTACATTTTCAAGCTGTAGTATTGGTATTGCAAATCAAAGCGTGGCCAGAGCAACAGGTTCCCACGGAGAGCTTCCTCCAAGATATCTGGTGTTTGTCACGTTTAAAATCCCTGGGACAGACTGACAGGCGGATGTTGGGGGAGGGGATTAATTTGTGTAGTGTTTAAAAGCCTACCCAATGTTTTAAATAATGTAACATATTGGAATGAGTTTAAGCTTACTTTACAGACTGGAATTATATTTTTGCTATTCCAGGATTAAGCACAGTAAAAGCTACTGGTAGCTAATTCCATGTACTGTTATCCAGTCAACTGTGGAATGGTAGTCCAGCTCTATCCCTGGCTGGTGTATCGCCTCTCATCTCTCATTTGAGGGGTTTCGTTGTTCAAAGGCTTGGTTTGATGGCGCTTCTGGTGTGTGTGTGCTTCCCAATCAACAAATGATCAATCTTCTTTCTTTCAATTTTTCCTCCGCTGGGTTGTAATTGTTCTGTCCTTGTCCACAGTTTGTCATTCTTGTTTGTTGCGGTGGATTATTAAGAAGTATTTACTTGGCAGTGTTGTTGTTGTGTTTTAAGCTTTGCACTTTATAAATTGTCGGTCTCTTTGTCCTGGTCCATGAACTGGACCTCAATTTCCAATTATCTGCCCAAGACCAGAATGTACTGCCACGATTTTTTGAATGACCTTTTGCTCCCACAGTCGCGCTGTTAAACTCTTAAACACAGTGTCCCGGTGCAGTAATAATAGTTTTGGACTACCCCTACACTTGGATATACATTAATTGAATCCATAATTGCTTTGCCTTACTTCTGAACCTCATTCTGGGCGTCCTGACCCGGTGCTGGAATAAAAAGCGCTCGTATCCAAGTGAGCGCAACCAGTGAGAGGTGAGGAAATTCCTGGCACCTCTGCAAAAATGTCAGCATACTCTGATCCTTTTTATGTTATTCATTTTATTCATCGCTTTCTTCCCATATCACTTGTCTTGTCCTCTCTTACCGGTCTGACGTTTCTGTCCTATTTGTTCTCTTCTTGCTCCCTATCCATAAAATATTTTACAGTATTGCTACAAAGTAAAGTTAATAGTGTGCTGCCTTGTGATGAAATTTTTAGTGCTATCAATTGGGGAAATTATTTTTAAGCAATCGTCCTCTGAGATGGTTTTCGTGTTATAGTGTGTGTGTGTTGGTGTGTGTGTGTGTGTGTTGTGTGTGTGTGTTTTTTCTTTTCTGTGTGTGTGTGTGTGTGTGTGTTGTGTTTGTGTGTGTGTGTGTGTGTGTGGTCGTGTGTGTGTGTGTGTGTGTCGTGTGTGGTGGTGTCGTGTGTGTGTGTTGTGTGTGTGTGTGTGTGTGTGTGTGGGTGTGTGTGTGTGTCGTGTGTGTGTGTGTGTGTTGTGTGTGGTGTGAGATTTTTTTGTAATCTTTATTTGACTGTACAGCACTGGTCTGGAGGTTTTTGTATTTAACATTGTCCTACCTGCCACCAGAGGGTTGTGGTGTGTGTTTTTATTGAGGTTGTTGTTTTTCTTTTGTTTTGTTCGTTTTTTTTTTTTTCTTTTTTTTCTGTTTTTCTTTATTTCGTTTTTTTTGCTTTTTTCATGCTGTGTGCTCATCCAGTGCTGCACCTGTTGGGTAATCACCAGTGATTATTTAACTGCTACCAGCCTTACCATGGGGAGTCTCTGGGTAATACAGGTGGTGGAAGTAGAACTTGGGAGGCCACATTGTTTGTTAACGTGTTTGTTTACTCGCTATTTGGCAGTGGTATTTTTTGTTGTTCGGATTTTCCAGTACAATGTTCATTAAAATGGAACATTATGTACGGCTCACATTTGTCATGGTTTTCCTGGCAGGGGTGGTTTGAACAGCCTTCATCACTCCACGTTACCCTCAAGTTTAATCTTTCCCAAGAAGGATTTTTAAGCAGGCAATTTAGGCAGAATGGTCGACGTTTATGAATTCCTTTTACTTACTCATTTGTAGGGCTTGAATAACATAATGTTTTCCTTTGTGTTTTGACTTATCAATCTTTTAGGTTTTCTGAGACTTGAATTACCCTTATAGGAAGAATTGCTGCCCTTAAATTCAATACTGAAAAATGTTGATTATTGTTAAACCAATGTCAGTCATTTCTACAATTCTTTTGCTAATTAACCAAGGAAAAAGTTGTCGTGTTGTGTTTTATTCATCATTTTTTTTTTAATGTTATATGTCCATACTTCCCTTTGTGGTATCCTACATTGCCAGCCGTACCACGCACAGACACACACACACACACACAGCGAACACACAACACACCACAGCACAGCACACACAGCACACACACACCACACACACGCACTCGCACCTATAGAATTATAAACATGCGAATTTGTTGTAAATTGTTGCGCTCACTTAAATTCCGTAAATGTTGCTTATCAATTGTTATATTGTATTTGGACTCTCTCCTTTCCATCCTTGCCTCCCTTCTCTCCATCTCATCACCTCACATATCCCTCTTCTCTCCTCTCTTGATCTTTTCGGTATTGTCGTTACCTTCTCCTTCCAATCTGCACTTGACTCAACTTGGCCATCTTTCTTCTCTTATCGGCCGTTTAAGTGTTGGCGGGGGGTCAGGAGTACTCAGACTGGTCGGGTCAACATGTATCACAACTGCACTGCACCGGTTCCCTGTCCTGCGGAGTTCCTACTACACCTGCCTGGCATTACTACTACTCTAGGTAGGAATCACTCATTCCCATTAATATGAGTATTGATCGCTGCTGTAAACTGCTACTCCCACCTGCTGTTACTAAAATACAGAGGCCAAGCAATGCTTAAATGTTTTTAATATTACAATAAGTTCTGGCCCGACTTTCTGCACTACTACTTCGTTTTAAGTCTTACGCCAAACATATGACCAACGGTACGTTTTATTGATTCTGATGGTCCTTACTGTAACTGGTATGTGCCACAATGTAATGGCAATGAATACATGTTTAGTGGCACTTATTTATGAACTTGTTGACCATTTTTAAGTTAAATTAAAGCATTGTTGTGTGTTTTTTTTAAGAGGGACATTATTATTCAGGTTCTGGTGTTGTATTTTGTTCCTCTACTGTGACAGTTTCTTTTCCGTGCTTTATGCTCAAAAGCCTGAGCTGCAGCACCTCTTTTCACCCTCTGTCTGGAACCACAGCCCAGTCTGCTCTGATTGGTTAGCTGGCTGGCTCTGTTGTAATTGGTCAACATCTTAGAGATGTCCCGCCCCTTAGCTTATCACGTAGGCCTCCCCAAAAAAAAATAGGGCCTCTTTAATGTAAAATGTGTTTCTCCATATAACCTACACACCTTCCCAGGGACAAATTAAGTATATTTTATATATATATATATATAACCTAGAACAAGCGCAGTGACCTAGAAAATGACACGTATCAGCTCGAGGCTGAAGCTTCTCACTGTTCTGAGGCCTTGCTTGATGCTACAGTAGCATGGGGTTGATGGTCGTGCAGGGAAAATTCACACTATAATTCCACATTCCATTGTCAATTTGTCCACTGAAATAGACAGTTTTAGCTAATTGCACGATCATTTATGACGCAGCATTGTTATCACCACTTGCAATGTGCGGCTACTTGCTATGCAACAGGTAGCTTTTTTATAAGGTGTCATTCCAACACAGATGCTAGTTAGTGGTGTGAGTTGCTGAGTTGTGACAATTGAATGTGGAAGTGATTAAATTGTACGTTGTCACGTTCAGGGGGTCCACACAAAATGTCTCTGAGGGCCGCCAATTAGCTAAAATATCACGCTACTGCTACAACTACACACTCTACTGTCGATCTAACTGTTGACATTAGAGTTGCATTATGGGCAATGCACCAGGTTGTGACAAGGAGGAGAAAAGAGGATATCTCTTGTTCTGCTGCACCAAAATTGTTGCTTTTTTAACCGTCCGTAACAAGTCAGAGAATTTAAAGAAGTGCAATGGAAAAAAGGTGCAGCTCTCCATACAATTTTATGTATATTCTATGCTGGAATCATCAGTTTCCTTTCAATCATTGCTAACTTTAGCTGCCAAACCACCCTTATCGGGAAAAGACCTCATGCTTATAAATGCTATTGATGTATTTGTGTTAACTAGCTTAGAAGGTTGGTGTTCAATACTGGAATATGTAACATTATCTAAAGTGCTTGCAAAAAGCAAACATGTCATCATGTACCACTCCATTTGAAAATGGGAGCCATTATAAAATATTGATATTTTTCATGCTTCACACAGTCCTGCAAATCATTTATTTAGTAATCTTGTCCAAATGTAAAACAAATGTGATTAATATAGCACATAAGATAATGAATTAAAAAGGCAACCTCTCCTTCCTTCCTTTTCCTCCTCGGCCACGAGAGATTGTCAGTTTGTCGTTTCATTTTTGAATAAATATATATATATATATATATAATATTTTAAATATGGAAAACGACAAGCTCAAAATCATAAGGGAAATGTGTGCATACAGTACACAGACTTTAGTTATCTCACACACAAACACCTACACATGCACACACACACACACACACACACACACACTCACATAAAGAAGCCATGGAGCGCTGCAGAAATGAGTTAGTAATGTTGCACTTCTACTTACTTTGTCTCAATGGAAATGTTTTTCTGTTTTGATGCCTGAAATAAGGTCTCTGATTAAATAAAGTACAAGAACATTTTACATTTTGTGTTTGCAAAATATATTTCAGTTAATAACCCCACTGAATGTTAAAGGTTATACATGTGTGTGTCAAAAGCAGTTATGAACATTGTCTATATGTCTACTATGAGGTTATCGGCTAAATGAAATGTTACCACACTATTCTACTTAAGTCATGCAACAGTTTAGTCGTTTTTTTCTAACCGCACGTTAGCTTTTTGCATCCGCCTCTCTCATTTATGCTTCTACAATCATAAAAGATCATCTTACATATACAAATGTGTAAGTATAATAAGCTAATGTTGGTCACAAAGCCTATTTTCTGTAATAATAGACTCTAGAAAAAACTATTGGCATTTTGTTGAGGGAACCAGGGCGATGCCAACTTCTGTGTTGGCAGCACTTTATTAAAGATCAACAATCAACAATTGTGGTCAGTGTTGTCTCAATATCACACACACAGTTTTCTTTTGATGTCTTCATCAATCTTGTAGCAGGACTGTCATCAGTGTGTGCATGAGAGGGGCAGTTATGATGTGTGTCGGGTTCAATTTCGAGATTGCCTTATTTGTCTGCTGTTGATTCTGCTGTTCTGTCTCCCACATTTCATTTCTACCTCCTAACTTCGTCTCTTCTCTTTGCTTCTCTCCCTGCAGCCTAATGAAGTGGCAAACACTTTGTGTGGGTACAAGGTGTTGGAAAAAGAGGTAAGGCGTCAAAGGCTGTTTACTGAGGCCCCGTCCACACGGAGACGATTTCAGTTATATCCGCTAAAGTTCTTTATCGTATATAGACGGTTCGTCCACACGAAGCCGAAACGGAGCGCGGCTCGCCGAAACCGATAAACTTTGAAACCCGGCTCCCAAAGTGGGTAAGTCTGGAGACGACACGCTCGCGGCTCCGTGTGTACGCCCTGTACGATCTTTTCCTGAATCGATGACGCCATAGCCCCGCCTCTCCCCACCTCTCCTGCTCACCCCCGCTTCATTGCTGATGCGTCTCGCCAACAACAATGGCGGATCAACGGGTTGCGTTCGTGCTCCAGACGCTACTGACCATGTTACAGATTTTAGTGCAAAATCTACAGCTCCTGTACCACAACCATCAACAACAAGTGGACATGGAGAACTACATGAACTACCTTGTTTGTTGTTTCTGCCTTATGCCCATGCTCGGGGGGGGGTCTTATTCGCTGCTTTTGGTGTATTTTGTGGCGGAAGTACAGCGCCATTTACAGGCACGGCATATGTACTACAGCGTCTCCAGCGGTTTTGAGCGGTTTTGTTTAGACGGACACATTTCTTCAGCCGATTCCGTGTGGACGGAAGACTTTTTTGAAATCGACTTTGGTTCAAAATCGGTCGTCTCCCTGTGGACGGGTCCTGAATTAAGAGAAGACTGATGTCTCATTGAAGTGCAGCTCCTCTTTTTGAGTTTCAGTTTTTGTGTTAGTTGTTTTTTTAATTAGGCAAAATATAAAATGTTTGCCGAGTATTGAATTGACTATAGTTATAACTCAATTGACTTGCATCGAGGACTTTGTCATTTCAGTTATTTTATAGAGTGAAACATACATTTTTATTTTGATATGTAAGATTATTAAGTCCCAATATTGATTGATGCACTATGCTGCAGGTCTT
>NW_011357369.1:330280-382472 GCF_000735185.1 Notothenia coriiceps
AACAAGCATTTACTCGGGAGCTGGGATCCAACTGAGCGAGTATGTCAGCTTATATAAGATAGAAAGATCCGAAAAACGATGGTAAAATGCACACCTGACACATTGAAACACATTATTAATTAACCATGTGGAAATTATAAACGTGTAATACACACATAATAATACTGATGTTGGTGAGTTCTGTAGGTTTAGAGTAATAACGATCTTGCAATACATCTATAAGGAGTGAGAAGTTACAGCGCGGGCTATGGC
Organism: Notothenia coriiceps; assembly: GCF_000735185.1. Taxonomy (NCBI): domain Eukaryota; kingdom Metazoa; phylum Chordata; class Actinopteri; order Perciformes; family Nototheniidae; genus Notothenia; species Notothenia coriiceps. Next base: position 330,533 of record NW_011357369.1, read on the forward strand.
CAAACAGCAGCTAATTCACAATCAAATTTAAAAGGTTATTTTGCATCGAAAAATATGAACAGTATATTTTGTATTCCTTCTCAAAACACAAGTTCAATTAGAATTCTCTTCGGAACCAAGCACAACATCTATTCCCAACAGAGATGAATCAAATCAAAGCATTTTCTAATATTCTATGTAGATACACGCTGTGTAAACTACATTCCATGTTATAATGCGTGTATTTTTTACCTCAGAATCCTTACAAAATAAAGATTAGATTGAACTATTCAAAGAACCCCATTTTACGGTCAAAGTTAAAATAGCATCCACTTAAGACACAATATCGATCATATGAATTCTCGCACTTTTACTAAATATCATTATTCTAGAGTATGGCTGTGTGCCACTTAGTAATCAATATGTATGAGATTTCAACAAAGTAGGGGCAGAAACTGACTTGGCTGTGTTGATAGCAGGGGAGGGACCAGGTGCTGTTGGCACGGACACGGCGCGCAGCACACCGCCACGTTGCGCGAAGCGCAGGATTTCTTTCATCGCGCGAAAGGTCACCAACAGCAACACCACAGAAATATAAAAGAATAAGAGATAAATCCATGGTTCAAACCACCAAAGGCCCTTGAAGTGTTGGTGGAAGAAAGCATCATACATACCATCATACTGGCGTAATCAACAAATATGGCACGATTGGCGAGTATTGGACTTACATACACCTAATGAAGATTATCAGGAGTCAACTATATAACAAATATAAACAAGGTCATACCAAAGAAAAAGTTTTCACAACATTAATCGATACGAAGTATATCAATACTATAAAATACGCTTCATAAGTGCTTGTGTACGTCCACCCTATACAATGAGCAACACACATCAAAGAAGAATTGATAGTATACAACCGACACACAACATGTTCAAATAAATCACATAAGTGTGTCCAACAAACCACTAGTCAGCAGACAACAGAGCATCACGACCAATATTAAAAAAATTGAACTAGTTAACTACAATATCCAATTCCCTCAACCCAATTATACATCTTGATAAGAAAGTTAATGAAGTTATACAACCGCTGCAAAATAGCTAGAGTCCAGGAGTACTAGTAATAAAAAAAAACCAAGGATTGATAACCAATGACAAAACTCAAAACTCATCTGAGAACCGCTTAACAGTTCTTCCTGAATTGAACACTATTTGGAGCTTAAAACTCCTTAAGGACATAGGCTTTGATCAGAATCAAATTCAACCATGTACGACAATCGGGCATCCTCCTGTAAGAACTACTCAGACCCCAGTGTGCTAAACCCAACGTCTCCTCCTACATACAGTCTCCTCAGATCACAGTCGTACATACGCACAGACATATATGCAGGAACTGAGTGGGAGAGTAGATTCATGAAATAAAAAACAAACAACAAAAAATAAACTCATGCACACTGAGCATAACCGCTCTGCACACAAGTCGCACCATCATACAATTGGCAGAAGTACATAAACCTGCACACGCCCTGCTGTGAGACCAATGCAGTCGAGCTGCGGCCTTCTGCAAATACACTCACGTGATAGACACAGCAAGCAGCTGCCACCTCCGCATCACGGACATACCAAACAGTATTCTGTACGACCAAGATCTCATACAACTTCCAAACACTCAGGAACTGTAGAAGCAACTGTCTCGACGAACATATTATATCTCTCTAAACAACGACAACAGCCACCCCAACCCGCCGCTGCTGCCTGCCGCTGCTACGAAATGCGCGCACCTGTGCACTGACCAGTGTCGGAGTAATATTTGCCGACTGTCATACTATATTTACGGTTTTGAAAAAAGTGCCCTCATAGAAAGAACAATGGATCAAACACTTCTGACCATTTTTTGGGAGCAGTGATTTCGCAGAGGCAGTCAGACACCACATCAACCATGATGCTCTAAACTGTCTTAAAACTTTATAGTTCTGAGTGAGAAATCTCCTTTCATCTCCTTTAAATAATCATTATACTATAATATCAGTGTTAACAGAATGAAACACTTAAGATGGCAAGTTTAAGATATCATTTGAACTGTCGCTGCTATAAGAGCGAACCACTATTACTATTGTGGGTCCCGAGTGTGGGACCTGCAACTGTGGACGAGCAGGAGCTGCAGCTAAATGCCAGATTCACAACAGCCAAAAACCGTGGCATTATTATAAATGTATTTATCAGGTCTCAGACTGTACAACGACACGTAAACAGCAAAGCCAAACCTGCATTATTATAAATGTATTTTATCAGGGGCCTCCAAAACTGTAACACAGCCAAACCACATGAGAATGAATGTCATTTTAAACAGATAAGTGTTGTCACGACCACCTTTGTTACAGAGTCTGAATGCAAAGCCCCCTTCTTTTAGAGAGTCGAGAGGGAAATGAGAACAAAACATAAATGTGCAACATTTACACAGGCGGCACAACCATCCCACGAACGTGACTACATAACTGGAATTGTAAGATCTGTTGACTGTGGGAAGTTCCTGTTTTGATGTGGTTTGTTTCGACAATGGGCAACAAAGGAGTTTTCTCCTGCAAACGAGTATATTTAGAAACGTTTACAGCCTCCCAAGCCATGATTGTGGCTCTGCGCTGACACAATGACAACCCATAACTAGTGGTCTTTTCCTCAAGTTGAACTGAACTCTCAGGTGCTGTTTGTGCTCGGTGGGTAAATGCAGGGAGTTTACACTTCTTAGTGCTTCATCATGGTGCCACAAATGGAAGCGCCTAAATTCTACAAGTGAGGATTTCTGTAGAGAGATATTTTAAGAGTATAACACTAACCTGCCTTCGAGGACCAAGAAGAGCAACAGATGGAAAACCAACTGGCTTTAGGTGGTTAACCACTGATGGCCGTCCTTACAACATGACCACTTCACTGACTAGTTGGTGGCTGAAAACAGATGAGTGTTACACACTTCTGACACCATAGCCACACGTTTGAACACTTGCCAATCCTATATTACCTGTAATATAGAGGAGTATTTGTTTGATTTTGTGCACATTTGTTACTTTCAGAAATCCAGGGAGACTTGTGTGAGGCTTCCCTGTGAAGTTAGTTGTAATCTGTGCAGATGGAGATGTTATGATAGAAGAACCACATTTTACTGCTGCTCCATTCCTGAGAAGGAAATGTTGAATTTCTTAATCTTGTTTTTTATGATTTGAAATGCTGCTGACTAAGGTTCAGTCTTCAGCGACGGGTTACGAGTTCACTGCACATTCTGATTTTGTACTTAAATACAATGTTTACAATTTGTGACTTAAAACAAACTGGAAGTATTAATTTCCATGAAGACAAAACAGGCCTGGGTTCATTTCAATAAGCGTTTTTCAAATATTTAAAATCACACCAATGTATCATTAAGTGCTATAGGCAAACACTTCTGAGCTGCACTCAGGCCTGAAACCTTTTTGTACACGGTTGCGTTTATAAATCTATTTCAATGGGACTTGTACAGTGTTGATACCACTGTACAGTATGTTGTATACACATGTTGATATTCACGTGGCCCTTTAGCTTATTAAATCCTGCCAGTTTAATAATAACTATTGCCAACTGTTTGTTGCCTTGACTGTAGCAGTTTGATTAAATCACGTTACAAACACAATCATTCGTGTTGTTCCTCTTTGACATTTCTCCTGTGAACAGGTACGGTTGTGTTTTTCCTGTCCGACTGAAATCCGCTGACTTTGCTTATCAATTACATGCCTCATAAGAATTTGATTAATTGACATTCTTGTATTAAGATCTATTGGAGACCCTACGTAAAAGGGCTACATGCTAAAAATGTATTTGGGCTCTGACATTATATTCAGAATTCTAACTTTCAAGTCAGAATTTTTTTTAACTTCCTTTTGAACGTGATGTGAGAAACTGGGAGACAAAAAGACAATTAAATGTAAAATTTATTACGCAAAATGTACAACAGCTGCTGAAGCTATTTTACAGCTCAAATATAGAGATTTTTATTTTACTTCCACCTTGTGGAATATAATATTCAACTTAGTTTGAAATTCTGTCATGAACTCTGAAAACATTCATAAAAAACACACTGGCTCACATTGAACAACTTTTCAAAGCAGGGAAGCTGAACTAAAGTGCAGTTTGAATCAGCATAACAGGATGCTCAAAATAACAAACCATAATAAACAGTTCAGAAAATGTTTAACAGAATTTCTTCCCAAAATACATTTGTACTGTTTTGAGGTTGCTTCACACTGCTCTACCTCCTACAGAGCATCATTCAACTCAACAAATCAAAACGTTTTCATCAACCTCTGAAACCCGACAGCTGTTCTTCTGTGTCTCCAACATCTCCTGCACTCATTCAAACAAGACAAAGTGCATTCCACTTATAACTAAGAACTGCAACACATTCAGTTTCCTCCTTCCATAACTATGGGAAAATAAAAAGTTGTAAGTTCTCTTAATCGTGCATCTAAGAAAAATATGGCGATTAATGTGGCTCGAGAAAAAACATATTCGATTTTCAAATCCTTTAAAAAATTAAAATCTATAATGAATAAGAAATCTCCTTTTAGACTAATTAACCCTGTTTAGCACCAACACCAGCTCTGACATCTGAACCTTGAAAGGCTGTACTGTTCTTCATTTGCTCTTCAGAAGTGTTTAATAACGGTGCTTGCTAAGGTCTTATCTGGTCTGGTATCCATAAGTTTGAACCTCACAATTAAAACAAATGACTGACTTCAGATCAGCTCTCCTGCTTACAAAAAGTAATCGAGTAAATGTGGCCTGAAGAGACAAATGTCAGGATGGTTTGGAAGAGTGGGATGACATCATCAGTATGAGCCTCGCATCCCGCTGCCCCGCGAGCGTCCGCCCCCCCCTGAGTTATCGTAGTAGCCCCCACCACCATGACCTGAGAGGGATACGGAAAGAAAGTTAGTGTAAAAATGTGTGAAGTCATTTCTAATGAGATTTTAAGAAAATATATGATCAAAACTAACAGCAAACTTTTATTTACCATGAAAGTGAAACAACTCACCCATTTCAGCGGCTCCACTGGCCGTTGAATTAAGAAACAGCTCGATGTAGCGGTGCTCTGTGGAGAAAATATCAATCCATTAATCATACTGAAGAACTCGTGTTTCTGCTGCTGTGATTGTGTATTCAGTCAGTAGAGGCAAGTCGGCATGCCCTCATTACAAAAGAGAACACAGCCAGGAAAGTAAAAGGCCCACCTGTGTACGATACATCTAGAATTTCTCCCCACTTTACCTTGCCGTCAGATGGCCCTTTCCCACAAGGAACAAAAGACCGTTATCTAGCAGGTATCAGTTATAGACCAGCACCTTCTGTGTTCTGTGAGGTGAAACGGTTGTTTTTGTCCAAGGAGTTTGGTGGCTTTGAATAGAGCATAGATAACATCTTCAGTTGCCCAAAGGCTGTCTGACAGCAAGGTAGAGCGGTGACATCATTCTAAATATACCGTACACTTGAAATCCTATAGCTTTTTAAGGTGGCTCAAATAAATGTTTCCTCGTCCCATTTCAACTATACATTGGCAGCTTATCTGTTGATTTTGTGCTATTATTAATGCTTTTCTTATGAGAGACAAGTTGAAGAAAATAAAAGGAGGACATACGCATGTGGTTCTTGTCTTTGGACATGGCTGACACAGCGTCTTCATGGCAGCGAAACTCCACATCGGCCTCCCCTGTGGACTTCCCGTTAGGAGCCACATCGATGTGGGCCCGCAGTGGATTCAGAGGAGAGAAGAACTACAGGAACAAAGAGAGATACATAAACTATTAACACAGGCATACACACATGACTCTTTTCTCAAATGTAGTAGCTCACTGGTCTTGGTGACGGACACCACTCTAAGTATGGCGTAGAATCATAGGTGTGTATATGATGTTTTGCAGCACTTCCCTGCAGTATATATCCATTTTATGATGTAACAAGTTAGTTAAAGGGTCCTGGTTTCTGAAGCAGAATATTTAGGATGGATTGGTCAAAAATGAATCTGCAAGCTTCTGTTGTGACAGAGTTGCTCTTACTTTAGCGATGTCTCCCTCTGTGGCGCGGAAAGGTAAGCCCCTCATGTGAACAAAATGGCCGTTGTGGAAGCCTGTAGAAACATCTCCTTGACCACCGTAACCGTGGCCTCCCATCCCTGAGTCAATCACACACAAACATCCACAGATTAATAATGCATCATTTAGGAATGTAGAACACAGAAATAATCCGATACCATTGTTTCATTTACTTAATGGCAATAGAACATATCAACATAGCGTGAAACCTTCATATAGCTTTCCATGAGAGATTACAAGAAGGTCACAATCAGCTGCTTTTAGAAAATCCAATCCTAATTGTACTTCTTCACACTGACAATGTAAAACGTCTTCATTTTTAGGTTCAGAACATTTTAAATTCATGCCACACCTTGATTCATTTGAAAGAGGAACAATGTTAAAGTATCACTGACAAATGTCAACAAAGCAACAACTGGAAGACATTTCAGCCTTCAGCAGGGACTCAATATGAAGAGGCATTTCTTCAGTGTTGCTGAATGCCAGTGAGAATGACTTTACCTCTTCCTCCTCTCTCTCCTCTCACTCGCTCATCAAACATGCCGTTGTCAAAGCAGTTGTTGTTGAAGCCGTTGTAGCTGTCAAATTCACAGTAACCTGGACACAGACGAACACAACAAAGTTAAGCAGGGCTCATTCTTTTACACTAACTGAATAACTATCTCGGCAATTACTTTATAAAAACAACACCGGCTCCTCAGGATTAAATATCATTGTGGTTCTACTGTCTTTAGCACTTTACAATGACACCTTAGAAATACAGAACTGTTCTTACCTCCTCCATAGCCCCCCCCGCACCTCATGGTGTCCATCAGAGCCCCCCCGTGGCCAGGCCCCGGCGCAAAGAAGCCTCTTCTGGGGCCCCCCATCATAGGTCTGTCGTAAGGCCCCGGCCTCTGGGCTCCCACCCCCTGGTGGGGCAGCTCGTAGTAAGCTCTGATCTCATTGCGATTGCTCTTAAAAATCTCTATGTACCTGCAATGCAAGCGGCCCATGAGGTGGGGGGGGGGGGGTGGGGGGCAGAGGAGAGGGTTAGGGAGCAGAAATGGCTGAGCTCGGGTACATAAACAGATATTTACAGAGAGAGAATGTAAACAAACACAAAACAAATATTCTAAATAGTGGTCTAAGTACTTTCTCAACATGAAGATATCTCATCATTAACTGGGCTGTATTAAATAGGGAAACCCCTATAGCTCTAGATTTTACATGTTGCATTCAAAAAGTAGTTAGGAGCTTTAATGGTAGAGGCTTCCTTGACTAACCTCCTCTATACTATGCTTAATCCCCTCTGCAACAGCAATCTATCTCTAACATGTAATACAAGTTCTAAATAAAGTGCCAATAACATTATTTAATATACCCAAATGTTGCTCTAAAAAAAGAATAGCTCTCAGGTCTTAGACTACCAACACATCTGCATATGGCATAAAATACTCACACCACCTTTCATTTATAGATTAGTTAAATTACCTTTCATCCCATTATTCAACATCTCACCATTGTTACAATACATAAACCCATCCCAATAACCATATCAATAATTATCACATGACCCACCCAATTCATATTTATCATTGTTTTACCATTATTATTATTCTAGCACACCAACCCATGCTTATCATTCAACCATCACAGTGCCCATCCCATTAATACCATAATTACTCTTATATGACCACCCATTAAACACTGCATTAGAAGCCCATCCCAGCCAGCCCGTCCCCTTCCCATCCGTCCCACCTGTGCCCTATTCTTTCCTTGTGTTTCCCCAGAGCCTTTTCTGCTATCTCCTTTGAGGCAAACTGCACGAAGGCTTCCCCTGTGCTCCTCCCCTGGCAGTCCACTGGCAGAGTAATCCCATTTGGCACGATTCTCAACCCTTCAACCCAAGCACACATAAATACAGAGGTCGGTAGGGAGACTGATAGATGTATGGAATATATATAACAAAACCCACTGCATATCTGGAGGATTAATGTACGTCATGAGGGGAAATGTAGTAGTATCTGATAAGACAGCATTAAAAGAAGAGTGAGTTTAAACTTGTAAGCTGTCGGCAGGGGGATGAAACAAATAGTGGGTTGTAGTCTGCAGCTATAACATGTAGGGGAATGCAGGTGGAAAACTAGCCCACCTCCTAAATGCCCTTTAGGAGGCATGACATCAAGGTCATGGAATATGCAGGTCAAATAAACTGTTGACGTAACACAAACAGAGTAACAGCAGGGCTGCACAATATGTCACAATCATTGAAAAACTTGTGCAATTCTTTTTTATTGGTGTACTTTATGTTTTTTTTTTATACAACAAGCAATTTATTGTATTTTAGCCGAAAACTACAAGAAGAAAATAAATAACGCATATTTTCATATTCTGGTTGATTGTGCAGCCCTGTGTAAGAGGCATTCTAATTCCTAATGATGACAGATTTGTAAACAGTGTATACTACTACAAGAACATGACACACAGACATTTTGGCAAAAATAATACAACTTTGTAATACAAGTGAAAAGGACACATAAGAAAAGATAAATGTTTATGCTTATGTTGTGGTGTGTAGGGTGATCTACAGTTGGCAGTGGTTTGAATTTGTCATGATATCTGTCAGAAGGAGTATGTAAATGTAAAGTTGATTTGTTGTACCAGTTTTTTACGAATATATTAAAAAACATTAAGACGCGATAATGAGATATTATCGCTTTCAGTTCTACATGGGCCTTTAGACTTTGAACAATGTAAGGAGACATTTTATGCGACACAGAGCTATACTTATATATCAACAAGAGATGAGTGAAATGTTTGCAGAGCCTACATTCATCTGACAATTCTTCGAGTGGTTGTCCCATTTCATTGTTGCTCTTTTGCACATTTGAACCCTAGCTGTAGTTCTGCACCCTAACACTGTGGTGTAGATAATAATAATAAGTGTGTAGAAACTATCCCTCAGATTGAAATACATTGTGGAATATCAGTACAATGCAATAACAGTTACAGAACTTTAAATGTTCGCGTACCTGAGAAGAACTGAACGATCTCCTCCTTGCTGCAGCCGAAGGGAAGGCCTCTGAGTCGCAGCATGCAGCCGCTGCAGCTGTCGTAGTCAGCTGGCCCGCTGCGCTTCAGCACCCAGTCCATCTCACTGCGGTTCGACTTGAACACTGAGTCACACAGATAGAAACACACACGTCTGTTTTAACCAGAAATGCATTGAACTTGAGCCGAGAAAGAAAACGTTATATGAAGTGCAAACACCCAGGAAGCCCCATCTGAAATGTCAGCAACAGGGTGAGTTGCACTTTGACCATATGAAGCATTGCTGCAATATATGAGATTACTGATACCAAGAGAAAGTCCACAAAGTTGAACTCTTACGGGTCCATCAGTCTGTTATGATCGGTTATACTGCTTACCCTCTATGTATCGGTGTCCCATGTATTTACGGTCCTTGGAGAGAGCAATTTTGAAATCCTCAGACATTTTCAACTCAATAAATGCCTCTCCACTGGGACGGCCTTCTTTAGAGTAGGTAAAGCACACTCCGTTTACTTTCCCAACGATGTCACAGTCTGTAAATGATAATACATTTCCTTAGTACAAAGCCTACACCAAGACATTTCCTGTCATAGCAGAACATGTACAGGGTAAACTGAGTGGATCTTATCAGAGCTATTTGGAGCTACAGAAAGTAGAATCCTACAGTCCATGCTCTGTTCAACCTGAGATCCTGAAAGTTCTCTAATGTGAAATACAAAGCATTTATGTGAGTAAAAGGTTGTTGCTTTATACTCTTTGACAAAGTCACAAATGAAATGTCACTTACATTTATGCAATTAATATGAAGGAAATAACATTATGTTCACTAAAATGGATGAACAACAATTAAAAACATAATCCCAACTTCGACACTAAGCAAAATAGTTGAGGTAATCGAGATATCATTTCAATCTTACCACTAAATAGTTGTACAGCCTCAAGCTGTTAAGATGTGTGTGATCTCACCAGAGAAGAAGCTGGCGACCTCCTCCTGCGTGCAGGACCAGGGGAGTCCTCTGATCCGAACCACATATCCCTCTTCATTCATAGACATCCTCACTGCCAGAGAGCACAACAAAAGTAATACTTTTATTAAATACAAGTTTGCTTATGCAGTTTTTAAAAGATATATCTTTATTGAGTTCATGTTTGCCATGGGTCCTTATTTGAAATGTCAGCCACTATCAGGGGTAGGGGCAGCCTGTCCGTCACAGATGCTGCTGCTGATAGATGTTGTCCATTTTAGTTGTTCAAAATAAGCATTTCAAATGTAACTTCCCTACAATAATAATAATCTTGATATATACAATAAGAGCAGTCTGTTACTTTCATGTGTACAATACATTATAACCCAAGCAGAAGTACCATGAAATATGCATATTATTCATTAACATCCTCAGTGCAATAACAATAACTTTAAGTATGCACACCATCAGCTCAGCAGGAAGCTGAGGTTATAAATAACTCTTTTTTAATATGTGTGACACTAAACAACAGTGGTGTACCGTAAAGTAACTAATCACACTTACTCAAGTTCACTATTTACTTTGTACTTCTACCTCACTACAATTCAGAAGTAAATAGTGTACTTTTACTCCAATACATTTATTTAATACCTTTAGTAACTTTCGGTACGTATAATTGAGTATATTTTGATACCAATACTTTTGTACTTTTACTTGATAAACATTTTTAATGCAGGACTTTTACTTGCAACAGAGTATTCCTACACTGGTACTTTTACTCTGCTTAACAATTACCAATAACGAAAACACTATCTGGAACCATGAACAGTATTCAATAACGAATGCCCAGTAGGTCATATTTGAATAGTTTAGCATTATAATGCTCTTCACTGCAGCTGTCAACACAGTCTAAAACAAGCTAACATTTGTCACTTCCTCTTTCCAACTCTGTTGTCTCAACGTGTTGCTAGCTAACGTAACCAAAGTTCAACTTAACTTACGTTGAGATTTCCAAACATATCCAAACAAGACGTTTAGCAATTATTTGGTAAAATTGGTTGTTTGAAGGCCCCAACAGGAGAGTATGTGTCCGCCCGGGTGCTCTAATGATGCTAACGCCTCTTTTCTGTCAGGCTGCAAATGTTAGCAGCTAGCAGGCTAGCAGCTACGGCTAACTGTAGGCCACTGACAGCGGTCAAACGTACAGGGCACACTAGTTCTTCACCCAACGGTCTAACGCTGTCACTGAGCATCAAAATAAACATCCACAAGCACACATCACTGTGTCAGAAGTGAGTGACAAATGTGTGAAAACGATGAAATTATCTCACAGTCGCCTCTCGTCCCCGGTCTCCTGCCCCTATCCCGAGCCTCAGGCAGGTGTCACTAACGAGCAAACCAGCTCAGGTATGTTCTCGCGAGAGTTGGACAAAGAAAAAAAGGAGATGAAGTTTGAGTCTTTTTTATACTATATATATTTAATAATAGCAATAGGACGCCATTAGGCTAAATTGATATTTTAGGCATGAATGTGCTCATAACACAACAAATAACGATGTTTATTTCTAATGGAGGCACGTTTATTTATACAGCACATTTCAATACAAGGCATTTCAAAGTGCTTTACTAAAAATGAGAAACATTAGGAGCATAAAGAAACATAGCAGCAGAAACATAAACATTTACCAGGCCAATAGGCTATAACTTCAAGCTCATTTTTATGTAACTTTTGATTATAACTTTTCCACCTCTGATCAAAATGGCTTTTTTAACACAATGTATGAATTGTTTTACTCGTCTTATGACAAGTAGATTCTGACACCAGACAAACATTTTATGCCTGAAGAAGATTAGTCATGCTTCGATGACAGTCTGGAAAACACGTGACGCGGAAAACAAACAATCAGGGCGTAAAGTCCACCGACTGCAGCAGGTCAACTGTGGGAAACCACATTGTCCTAAAGACGATTTAAGCTGCAAGTCCTTCTCGTGTTTAGTCTTATCATAATGGAGATTCCAGTATTTACCGTAGATGCCTTTTCTAATCTACCGTTTAGGGGAAATCCCGCTGCAATTTGTCCACTTATGCATGTGAGTAATAATATTTAGGTAAAAGTAGGTCTACATTAATGTCATAATGCCATGCATATCGTATAAGTTGTTGCAATAGGGTTGATAAGGACGTAAAGACACTTCAACATGCTGTTTCTAAATTGTGCATATCATTTCTTTTTTGTTCAAGGATCAGACTGCTCCTTGTAACTTTTTGATTATTTGGACATATAGAGTTCCAGTTTTAGTAGCACATAAATTCATAAAAAAGGTATAAATTACGCAGCATGACATACATGTGTTTCTTATCAATCCATCCATGATCATGTAGCCTACCTCAGTGTTTAATTATTGTTACAATTTGTTTCAACAATCACTGTTTTTTAAACAGGAACTGACAGATGACTTGTATAAGAAGATAGCAGCAGAGATGAACCTGTCGGAAACAGCTTTCATCACCAGCATCAACCCGTCTGACAATTTTACCACAGGTCAGATAAACATTTTAATACATGTAGGATTTAAGATTTGTTTTATGGATTAAAAGATGCACCAGTCTGGGACAGGTTAGCATTTCATTACAATCATCAACCCATTGTTTAACAACTCATGCATTGTTATTGAGACTGGTTGAATGGGGATGAAGCAATAAAGATGCACATATCTGCCAGTGGCCAATGTAAAAGTGCCTCTACAGTAATAATCACAGTGTCCATTGTGCACAGTTTTATGGTAATGTACCCATTCATACGGAATACTGTAAAAAATGTGTTAAGGGAGCAACTTTTTAAACTGTGTAGCTGAGAGTACAGTGCATAAAGCAAAGCAGACACAGGACAATGTCACAACACTGTACTTAATTTCAAGCAAACTGTTTCCCTCTTCATACTCTTATAGAAAGCACCTCTGTGGAGGGATATGTTTACACAAAAAGCACCGGTCTGACAATGTGATTAACAGGATCAAGGTTCCGACTGCGATGGTTCACACCAACGACTGAAGTGAATCTGTGCGGTCATGCAACTCTGGCATCTGCAGCAGTGCTGTTCAAACATAAGGGTAAGTTACCAAAAAACAAACAAACATGTATACAGATCATCAGATTAACTTCCATTTATAACCTTTTTATGTATTTCTCTCTTAGAGAATGTGAATCCCAAACTGGTGTTTGAGACGAGGAGTGGAGATCTGGCTGTCACGCAGCGGGGGGAAGGGTACGTCATGGACTTTCCTCTCAACCCACCAACAAAGCAGGTTAGTTAGTAAACTTCAATAATATATCACTTATCAAAATAAGCAAATCCAATTTGTTAAAAGTAAATGAAAAAAAGGCACAATAGCTAACATCAACCTTTATAAGTGGTGAATGCTAGAACTGTGTTTTGGTTTTTTTAAACCCAGAATGCAACAAAAACATCCTGGACTAGCAGTGCAAAGTTTTTCAGAAGAAAGTCTTTTCAGTATCCTTTGCAATGCAGTAATTAATAACACAATTATTCAAACTTAATTTTCTTCTAAACACCTGTTTTCTCAGGATGCCAATGAGTTCAAAGACATCTTAAAGGTAAGTGAGACGTCTACTCTAAGAGAATATGCTTTACAGTAGACTCCTGCTTCACGGTCTACATTAACTACTTAACTTGTGTGCACATTATTTTCTTCTTCCCCTTCAGGCTGCAGTTGGAAACAACCCAATCCAGGATGTTTATCTGTGCCCCATCACTAAGAAACTGTTGGTTCGACTGTCTGACAGCTGTGAAAGGTTACCACACACACACACACCCACACACACACACACACACACACACACACACACACACACACACACACACACACACACACACACACACACACACACACACACACACACTCTATTTGCATGTTGCCAGGTTTGTTTGTGACTCTTCCTTTGTGCTGCATGTGTTTCCTGCAGGTCAGTGCTCACCAGTCTGAAAGTTGACGCTGCTGCTCTTCAGAGAAGTGAGACGAGTGGAAGAGTCAAAGGACTAATCGTCACCATGAGAGGTAACCGGAGCTTTAAAACATTAGATCCTTTGGTTAGTCTTTAGTTTTATGATTTGTTGGGCCGGACCACATGCTGTAATCTTAAATATAAAGTAGTTCCAAAGATATGCAGACTATTTTAAGATATAAGTAATAGATTACCTAAAATGCCATGCTAAACTATTTTAAATCAGACTTTTTTATTTTGTCTTTATGTTGCATCTCACTGTGAGTGGTTGACACGATCATATTATACTTAAATTAAAAGTAGTTATAGCACAGTGTAAGAGTACTCTAGTGAGAGTCCTGCATTTATTATTCTCACAAGAAAAAGTACAGAAGTAGTAGCATCAAAATAACTTTTAAGTGCTTAAAGTAAAAATACACATTATGCAGAATAATGTGTATGTATGTGCAGAATTGCCAGTTTCGGAATCATAGCCTATCGTACATTCTTCTAATATATTACTGTAAAATAATTGTACAATAACATATTTTGAACTGGTAATTGTTGGCATATTTGAAATGTATTTGTATTTTAGTTTATATACTACTGGGTAGCTTGGGGATCAATACATTCTTATTGCAGGTCTCCCTTGAAAAAGAGATCGATGATCTCAATGGGACCACCTGGTTAAATAAAGGTTTGAAATTGATATAATACCGTCATTTGTTAATTTGATTTTATATTGATAAAAAGCTACTAACTTAAGCTATCAAATAAGTTTAGTGGAGTGTAAAGAACAATTAGCCTTTGAAATGTAGTTTTAAAGACTATGAAAGTAGAAGAAAATAGAAATGATCAAGTAAAGTATCATACTTCTAAGGACCTGGAATATACCAAGTCAACAAATATGATATGGTAAAAGAACACTATCGAGACGAGCCCTGTGTGAAAACTACAAGCGATGGTAATCAAATCGTTCTTCATTATCCACCAATAGGATCCCCAGACTGCCAGTCAGGATACGACTTCTACTCCAGATACTTTGCTCCATGGATGGGCATCGCTGAGGATCCTGTGACTGGTACACAAACATTAAAACTACAAACACTTCTACTGCTGCTGTTTCCCCTGGAATCACACAATCTGACTTAGTTGGCCTGCAGTGTGTGTATGGGGCAACATTGTAAAATACTCTTATAATCAAGTAATCCAAGCCATTGGTATACAAGCAACAGGTATGGGCTAAACACTACATGTGTCTTTGGAAATGTTTTATCCGGTTTTGTCTCTCCGCAGGTTCTGCCCACACAGTGCTGGGTGGTTACTGGTCTAAGGAACTAGGAAAGAAGAAAATGCTGGGTAATTAATTTAAACTAATTTCACATTCACTTTGATCAGCATCTCTAAAACAAATGTAATTTAACCAACCCATAGAGGCAACAATTTGACCAACCATTCAACAATGTGTTATTATAGTAATAAACACCACCTGTTATCAAGTTAAACAGCCCTTTATTATTCAGCTGAATCATGCTGACACTCATATTCTCCGCTCTGTGTTTGTGCAGCTTACCAGTGCTCCAGTCGAGGCGGGGAGCTGGAACTAGAAGTGAGAGACGACGGAAGAATCAACATCGCTGGACAGGCCGTCACTGTGCTGCAGGGAACAATCACACTATAGCCACATGCAGGCTAATGAGAGCAGGGGGTGATGGGACAAATCATCATGTGCCTGCTCAGAGAAGCAGACGGATGCTTTGTACGATGTTATCAAAAGCAACAAGACATGGTTTAAATAAAAAGCAATGCAAATTTGTGTCAAGTCTGGTCAATCTAATTTAACATCTGACAGGATTGAAAAAACAATTCACACTTTGATAGTATTTATTTTCTTTATTTACAAAATTAAAAAAGTAAAAAAACAGTGAGAACACGTAAAATCAGAGGGTGTATTGGGTGAAAAACAGATCAACGGTAGAATCACAGTTGGCTTGGGTCGGGATGTTCTCTGACTTGCTCTAATAATATGTATTAAAAAAATCTGTCATCAGTTGAATCTTCAGAGTTTGTCAGCATCAGGTTACATATGAACATTACATTGTGATTTCCTACACACTCCTTGAGGTTTTCTGGTTGTCATGGTACCAGGCAGTTTCCTTTGTAAAGTTTCGCAGCATTAGGTTTGCATTCAGATGAACACAAAGGAATTGACTAAAATAAGCTCTTTCTATAAAACAGTATAACATTTAAAGCTGCTCGATAAAGACTAAATAATGATTATTGATTTATATCAGTTTGTTATTTATACTTCAAGTCCAGTTAAGTCTATTCACAGAATAAAACAGAGTACTGTTGATGCAATATTTCTCATCAAGTGTGAATAAAGTCCAGTGACCACCACAAAATAAGAAATGACAGCAAAATGTTTCATTTAGGACTGAAAATGACTCATCTTAATATATTTGTGTGATGTAGCTTCACTATTTTTCAGTCTAGTTTTTCCTCCTCCAGACCGCGTTTCAGTTAACGGATTAGTTGACATATCTGAGCTTATCTGACTGATGAACTGTAAGATGTTCGGTCCTGTTCACATTAAGAATGAATTACTGTGTTGTGTGTGGAAAAGTTTAGAGAAAGTACCGACAATGAAGTCTTAATTATTGTCACAGTGTATTGACGGAGGTATTTGAACACCAATATCTGAGTCTATGAATCCTGATCAGTCCTAGTTGAGGTTTGATGCACCGTAAAGTCATCCAAACAGTTTCAGTTCAATACATTTGAACTTTTCCACCATGTTACAGATGCTCTACTCTTTAGCTATTTTAAAAGTACCTTGTTTCACACCATAGACATTAAATATTGACACACTTGATATTGGAGTACTCTTAGCGTATATTGTATTTTTAAAGGAATCAGCAAAGAATTACAGCTGAAGTCTAAAAGTCTCTATGAGGTCTTGCTATTTCCCTTCTACTTGTATCAGTATGAATGTTTAGAGCCAAAACGGAACATTTATCGACACAAAATGCTTCAATATTTAAAAAATGGTATACAACAAAGACACCAGAGTTTCCAAGTGCTTTAGGCAATAGAGACTAATTAAAAAGCCTGGTTTCCTCAGCTTGTCCTAGTGTGTTGATTAATGTATCGGTTATACATTGTTAAACTTTTAGTGGAATGTTATTTTTGTTTCAAATATTGACAGTGTAGCTATAAGTAGGTTTTGAATTGTTGACAACTGATCTCAGCCTCCAGGTCATTGAGTGCATTTGCAGATTGGCATTCAACCTCTGCCCTGTTGAGTTGATCCACAGCGACAGGCTGCTCCACTGAGACACATCGGCGCTCTGAAAACACCACCATGTCTTCAGAGACTCTTTCACAGGGACATGCTTTGTAAAGCCATGTGGGCTGCTGGAGGGAGCTGGATAACGTGAAGTAAAGGTTCAGGAAAACATTGTGTAGACACAAAATACATCGACAACAACAACAAAGAGGAAATGTGGCCAAATGTATTGATACATGTATTATTATAAAACTAAACATCTGGCATAAAAAATGTACGTATATGTAGATTTTTAAAACCTACCGATTCTAAAATATTCAGAAACAGATTGGCCATTTAAAAAAAATCCTGATCCATTTTTTTATTGAATTGGTGTCACTTTTGGACACTTCAATAAGCCGGCCAGCAATTAGGCTTAATTCTAATTTACAGCACTGACTAAATGTTGCAATTTTTGGAATCCATGTATTAGCGCTAATGCTAACAGTAGCTTCATTGTAGAGTAATTAAATATCCATGTATTATGTTAATAAAGGATATCATGTTCTCTTGCTGGAGATGGTTGAGGAGTTTCTCCACAGGTGCGTAGCGTCGCAGCGTTGAGATCGAGCCCACCATCAGCAGCTTGTGTTTCGCCCTGGTGATGGCTACGTTCAGGCGACGCCAGTCCTTCAACAGCTCTCCTAACTAGGAAAGGAGAGGCAGCAGATAGAGGTTATCATTCAGATACTTCTCTCCTGTTCATATGCTTGTCGACTGATGCACATTTTGTGGCACAGAGAAGAGGAAAAAAAGTTAAAAAAAGGGAAATGGAGTGAGAAGCACTTACATTTCCATCCTCTGAAGTGCTCCTGACAAAAGAAAAAACGATCAGACTTTTGTCTCGTCCTTGGTATCTGTCGACTGTATTCACCTCCACACCGGCGAACGCAGGGGACAGCAGCAGAGCAGAGATACTCTTAAGCTGCTGTCTGTAGGGGGCGATCACACCAATATCACTGGGCTTACAACCCGCCTGGAGAAAAGTTAAATATCCAGGGGTTAGCAAGATAACTAGCCGTATCAAAACTTGAGCACCACTTGGGAAACTGATGTACCTTTATGAGCAGTGACAGCAGCTTGTGAATGAGAGCCGCCTCGGTGTGGTTGCTGACGCCTCCCTGCTCCACAGACTCCAGTGCTGGCACCTACATTAAGCAGTGGAGAAAAACAAGATGTTGATTAGCACACCTTGGTTCTTTTTCTCACGATAACAGCCCTATTAAAAAGAGCAATATTGTTTCATGTAAATTACTTTATTTTACAGTCAAAGCAGCTTGACCTTTACCAAGAAGCAGAACAAATCAAGGCTTTATTGTTGCGTTTACAAAAAATAGCCAAATGTGTCTATGAAAACCTCTTTAAGGCGCATCCAAACATTTGAGTACAAAACTATCTCGA
Source organism: Notothenia coriiceps (assembly GCF_000735185.1). Lineage (NCBI taxonomy): Eukaryota > Metazoa > Chordata > Actinopteri > Perciformes > Nototheniidae > Notothenia > Notothenia coriiceps. The sequence goes on from NW_011357369.1 coordinate 349,361, forward strand.
TGGAAGATGCTTGACTATCGTAACAGAAGTCATTTGTATGCTGCATGACATTCACAGAAGCTTTAGACAAATTAAAACTAACTAGCACCTTTATTAAAAGCTTAAATATTCTTGTGAAATATCAATAGCTTCTGCTTGACGTGCACTGTATATTCCACGCACCATGGAGCAATCCAGGAAGCAGACAGGGTGGCTGGGCAGCAACGTGTTTTGTATCCAAGCCAGGTCGAGCTCTGGATGAGTCTCAGCGTACGCACTGAGCTCTGATTGGACGGACAGCAGGAAGGGCAGAGTGAGCAGGGACGAGGCCGTCCTCTCTGATCCACACTCCAGACGGCCCTCATACATCAGGGAGTTACTGAGAGACATGATCTGCCTGGAAACACAGAGCGCACACACACACTGTTGATTATTGTGGGATTGTTTGTTTGTCACTTTTGCCATGTGTTTCTAAAGTTGTCAGATTAATATTTTCTTTTCAATGCTAAAGCAAGCATTACCAGTTTATCTTAAAATCAAATTATATTCACAACAAATAAACAGGAACATATTATTGAAGCAAGCATTGTTGTCTGTGATTGCATTTGTACCTATTCATCCGGTACTGTACATTGAGTTGGACCACTGCTTCATCATGGAGCTCAAGTCGTTTAAATAGACTTTCATCCATGCCAAGTGACCTGGAGGAAAAGAAAGAAAAGTAAAACTGTTGTTTATATTAACTCCCAAACTCACATGTTGAAGCTTGACCTTAACTTAATGTCAAAACATTTCTCATGTTTTAACTTTATAAAAGACAAATAACTTAAATCAGGGGTGTCAAACTCAAGGCCCGGGGGCCAAATCCGGCCCGCGACTTCATTTTATGCGGCCCCGCAAGAGCTTGCAAAGAATATAATACGTTTATTATACGGTTACATGCCACTTTACAGAAGCACGTTGCCCATAAACGACATGTCCCACAATGCATCTCGTTTTGTGACATGTGTGCTGAAGAGACTTGCAATTATTTGCCCTGGACTTCTGCTTTCAGACGTAGTTAATTACTAAGTTATTATCCTATCCGATAATAATCAAATTCAGAGGCAATAATGTAATATAATCCATTTATATAGTTACAACCGGCCCTTTGAGTGCAACCTTTATGGGAATGTGGCCCGCGATGAAATTGAGTTTGACACTCCTAACTTAAATAAATGTTATTAACACAGTATTTTTGTATTGTTTTACATGCACACACTTTACCTGGCCTCCTGATTTTGCACTATTGGTGGCAGCTGTTGGTGATCTCCAACCAGGACGAATCTCTTGGCGTAGAGCAGCGGTCCCAGACAGATCGGCTGGCTGATCTGTGAAGCCTCGTCTATGATGCAGAAATCAAACCGCCGACGTGTGAATATGGGATGCTTGATGCCCATACAGGTGGTTGCCACTACCAGCTAGACAGAAAGACACAGATAGAGAGACAGGATTGTTATGAATGGTAAAAAGAATAACTCACTTTATGGAAGAGCTTTTTTTTTTTGTATTATGATGTTTACATAAAGTCAGTTAAAGCTGTTGCAAAGAAGAAATTGTAAAAATATTCTATAAACAAACTCCTCACCTCCTTGTTATAAAGCTGCTCCAACTCAGACAGAGATTTAACTCCCTTCTTTCTCGCACTTTCCTCTGTGTAAGGCAGGATGTCTGGATGAACCTGGAGAGCGCAGCAGAAACAAGAGAACAATCAGAGCAAGCCAGAGGGTTCTAAATAAAGAGTTGCAGGCTGCGATTCAACACTGTTTTTTGCTTAGGATGAAATGACCAAGCAGCATCTTTAGTGGCAGCCATGATGAGAGCGGTTTGTATTATTTCCTAATGGCATTTAGCATGGAGTATACTTCACCAATCCTTAACAAAAAAAAGGGGGATAATGCGATCCCACAATGTCTTGTTGCATCTCCATGTCAGACTCACGTCATTAAAATCCACTTTCCGCAAATGTACGTAGACTTGTCGGGTCAGAATCTCTTAGCACCTTGGTTGCCTTATTCTGAAGTCCTTATGAATTGTCCTTCACATCTTTCCTTGACACCATGACGATAAGGTCAAGTTAATTTTGACCTATTTTTCGTACTTTACTGAATAACAGATGTCAAACAGCCCACCTTCAGCCCTTGCCCAAGACGCAGAAATCCAACACGGAAACGCTTTAACTTCAGCAGGATGTTGTCAACAGCAGAGTGGGTGTAGCTGGTCAGCAACACGCTGAACCCACACGCGTGAAGGATGCGAACCTGAAAAAGTACAGAGAGGTGGAGAAGAGAGAGTAAGAGCTCTGTTCTCACTGGGAAGGAGATCCTTTCCGTCTCAGTTTACAGGTTGTGGTTAGGAGTTTACCAGGGTGCAGATGGTTGTGGTTTTGCCCGTGCCTGGCATGCCGACGATCAGCGTGTAGTCTTTAGATAACAACACCTTCTTCATGGCCTGCTTCTGGGGTTTGTTGAGACCTACACACAATCACACAAATGCATCCATTGAACCGACAGGCATTCTCTATTGTCTTCATGTAAGAAAGTCATTCATAATTTATTAAATGTTAGAAAAGGTTCAACTTAAAAAGTATGAAACTATAACTGTGCAGTTTTTGGGAATAAATGGTTACCCTACAATAACTGAAAGTAAAGCTAAATGTAATAAATAATGAGACAGGCAGCGTGGAAGAACAGAGCAGGTTACAGAATATCTGTCTCACCTTTGAGGATGTTGGCCACAGTGTCCTTGGACTCTCTTGGCAGAACAGAGCTGAGGTTGGAAATAAACTCTGGAGGACGAAGGTCAACGACAAGCTCCCTCAGACGATCACTGCAAATATAAAATGCAGTACGCCATCATCTTCAATGTCACCAAGTTCATTTCCTACATACAGACTATGCCATGATAACTTTGCATTGTTGCATTTTGCTGTGCCTACCTGTCCTCACTGTTTACCATCAGTCTGGAGAGATTGGTGAGGTGAGTGCTGAGACCCACCACACCTTCATCAGCGTCCAATCGAAACAACACACCACTGAACTTAGACAGGTCTCTAGTAAACACAATGAACAGCAAAACAGGTGTTCATCAGGTTATTGACTTTGAAATGAGCAGATTGTAAAGGAAAAGTCCAACTATTGACTGTCCTATAGTCCATCTTTGGTTGAAATATACTTCAGCAAACATGTTTAGAGAGAGCGAGAACGGACAAATATTCGAATCTGCGCCCAAGGGAAATCAATTAGCACCAGATTATGCAAATAAGGGCAGAAATGCCCTTAAACTTTGTGTTTTGGAGCTTATAAAAACTGAAATCTGGGTTCTTTGCTGTGTTGGTAGTGCATCCCACCACACAGCATCTTCAAAGCATTTTTCTGTTTTTTGCTGGCCTACAGATTAGACAAGTAAGCTTCACACAATCCAGAGTCGATGGAGAGCAGAGGTCGCGTTAACCGAATATTTTCCGTCTATGACGGAATTTTTCCAAGAATGACGGAAAAATCTGAAAGCAGTCCGTCATTTTGACAGATTAGAACACAACTCGGAAGAGCGCCAAAATGTCCACCAGCGGCCACTTGTATTACATCCTTAGTGGCCAGGTCGACTGAGGGCGATCTACTGTAACTATTATTTAGTCATTCACACCCTTGTCCAGTTGGTGGCGAGTGTGTGCATAATAAGCAGATATGTCTAGTGCTTGTATTTGACCTCGTTGATTACCTCGTTGTTTAACCGGCTATAGCAATCGCAAAATGTCACGGCAGCTGAGTGTCCGAAGCTTTTTTAATAAGCCCAGTAATTGTGATGGTGTGGATAAACGAGGTGAGAAAAGAGGGATTGATGCGGTGGAGGATGAAGGACAAGCCAGTAAGACTAAAACTGACGACGTTCAGCCAGCAGCAGAGGAACAAGCAGGTGGCGAGGAAAAATAAATCATTCATATTCGTTTTGACATGAAAAGTGACCGCACGGTCGGTGTCTCAGTTCATCTTTTTCTTTTTACCCAAACATAAATATTAAATATCTCTCATCATTAAACATGAAAAATAAAATGACGGGTAATAATGGATTATGACGGAAATGTTACGATCCTGTCCGACAACGAAAAAGTCTAACGCAACCACTGATGGAGAGAAGTAAATAGTTTTCTCCCACAGAAGGGGTGGGACTTAATCTCTTTATGAGGGTTTGTTTTCACCTGTCCAGAGTGCAGCTGATCGATGTCCTGCTGACCTCACACAGGTATCCTGTTGCTAAACCAACCAGACGACCTTCCTGGTCGCTAACAACGATACGATCTCCGCTGGCCAACCCGCTGCTGGCCAAACCCTTCTGTGGCACTGCGCTGCTTCTCTGGAAGCTATGGAGGAAAACCCCTTCAGACCGCACGGTCACCGGGCCGCTCAGCTGCACATTCCCCACACAGCTCCCATTCTTCTCACTGGAAAAACAGAGCGGAAAAAGCAAAGGATGCATATTAAGTAGAATACAGTATGGTTTTAAGGCAGGTGTTGATTGTAATGGAAGTGTTTACATGTCTTTTTACCTCTCCTCAGGCTTCTCAAGCCACACACGCTTTCTGCCGTTCTTGGCCTCCATGGTGCCAGCCTCAAGGCAGCAGAGCAGCAGCCAGTGGGAAAAATAGCTTAGATGAGGTGGGATCAGGTGACCCGTCTCCTTCTGGAGGAAGTCACGCACAAGGTCCTCACAGTCGTCTGCAGAGCTGCCGTCAAGAGACCTGAAGGTAGAGAGAGGACAGTTTAAGTTCAGTCGCACAATTAGAAATACACAAAGATAGATGCAATCCAATACAGGAAGAAGTAGAGAAGGAGGAAATGGGCAATAAGACAGGAAGTTGTGAGAATAATGAGAAAGAAAGCTTACCTTTCATATAAAGCACAGTTTCTCTGCTGAGGACAGTACTGGCAGGTTTGCCTGTCGGTCAGGATGTCAGGAAGTCGAGTCAAACGGCTCCGCTTCGCCTCTTTCTTCACACAGTTGTGAATGTGATGAACCAAAGTGTTCCTCAGCTTCAGCAGCTCTGAGACAAACAGAGTTCAGCATAAAAGGTGATGAAGGAGATGCTGCTGTGGATTAATCATCATTTCAAGCAAACAAAATGTGATTGTAAATTAAGGTTGTGGTGGTAAAATAATACACGTATGATAATATCGTTTAAAAATATCATGGCACTCTTAAATCATTTCCTGTTTGCTTCTTCCAACGCTCCACACACAAATAATGATTTGATTAAGTGATGAATATATGATACATACATATTCATTGTGACACCCCTAGAGAGAATACAATCATACATTTAAGAAAGGATTGTACAATAATTAATGAAATAGAAAGATGTTTTAACATTATTGTAAACAGCTGGTGTTGGGCAGGTTGTAAACGTGTGTGTGGACCGTACCTCTGCGGTCCATGTGGCCGGCCACCACAGGGTGCAGGTTGCCAGTCTTCAGGTAGAGCAGGAAGCCAGCTTCAGAATTGTATCTCTCCAAGCTCATCAGAGTGTAAAGAATCACCTACACACACACACACACACACATACAAAAGACTTATTCAAGGTTTTCAAGGTTTCAAGGCTTTTATTGGTCATACGTACATAGCTACAGTGTAGTTATGACAATGACAATCTTAGGTCACAGGCTCCTCCAACAGTGCAACACAATAAAACAGATAATAGTGCAAGTAAACAGAATATAATAGAAACAGAATATAATAGAAACAGAATATAATAGAAACAGAATATAATAGAAACAGAATATAATAGAAACAGAATATAATAGAAACAGTGCAATTATAACTATTTTGTATATCCTGTATGTTTATATTAGAAACATACATATTGTATACGGTCCTGCACTTCTGCTTTCAACATAAAGATGTTTACAGAATCAAGATTCCTTCATATCAGTCGATCCTAACAAAGTTAAAAGTAATCTAGAGATAACACCAACCTGACTGCGATGCTCTATGGAGTTTGACTCTTTCCCAGTTTTCAGCTCCAGGGGGATGGTCTTCTCCTCCAGCCTTCTGTAACTACCACTTCCTGGTTTTTGGATTCGTACCCGTGCCGTCACGTCGATTTTCCCTTTCAGACCAAACCTGGGTGACCACACATTCTCCTCTATATCTGCCAGCTCTGCTACCGTGACAACCATCGCCGAGTCCTGACATCTGCCTGGAGCTTTGCTGTTGCTAGGGCTGAGGTGATTGAAAGAGGCAGATTATCATCTCTTTAAAGTGACGAATCCTTAGTAGCAATCAATAAGGCTTTCGATAAAGAATATTTGAATAGTCGTTTTCTTGTTATAGTAATTATTGAATACAAAAATGGCAGAAAAACACTACAACCTCTAAATGATGTTAATTGCCTGATTTTCTCAGTTTTATGTCATATTAAACTGAATATTTAAAATACTTGGACTGACAAAACAAGATATTTAAAAGATATCAGCTTGAATCAACATTTCTCTAGAATAAAAAAAGTAATTTAGAAAATATTTGGCAGATTAAACAATATTGAATGGCCCAAAAGTGTGTGTGTGTGTGTGTGTGTGTGTGTGTGTGTGTGTGTGTGTGTGTGTGTGCGTGTGTGTATACATTTTGATGCTGATGGCTTTTGGCGATGAAGAGCTGAGGTACTGCTTTGCCCAACGCTCCAGTGAGGGCAGATACTCATGCAGTTCCTGCTTCATCTCTTCTTGACTCACACCCAAACTGTACCTACAGACAAAAAGATGACAGACAAAAAAATAACTGAGCAAGACAGAAACAAATTTCAACAAGTGAAATACGGAAAGCACCTTTTTGATGTTATTTAGTTAATGGTTAGGTTTTTTAATAAAACAACAAATGTTATAATTTCACACAGAAAAAGGTCTGCAGCAGCCTATTGGGTACAACCGAACCACTTACATATCTACCAGGTACTGAGGACTGCATAGGGCTTGGTCTGCCATTTTAGTCAGTGTCTCCAATGAAAAGTCTTTAGCTCTAGCTGCCCTCTGGAAGACCTCATGGACAATGGTGCCATTCAGCATCTGTTTGGAGCCACCGTCAAAAGTCTACATCAAGGGAGAGAGAAAACGAGAGAGCAGGAGGTATTGTGGTAAGTGTACTGTCCAAAAAACATGAAAGCACAGGTAGTGATGATATAGTTAGTGAATCCTCTTACCTTGAACATGTCTGCCAGTACTGCTCGCCTCATGCAGCGGATGGAGCTCGAGATGCTGGTGCCTGAGATAAGGCTGTCAGGCAGTAAAACCAGGAAGCCCTGCTCCCTGCCCACCACCCAGGAGCCCCCGTCAGAGACCCCCTCCAGATGCACCACATCCCCACAACACACTGGGGTCATCTCCCTGCAAACACACAACAAGTTATTACTTTATACTAGGGATGCACCGAATATTCGGCCGCCGAAAATTATCGGCCGAAAATGGTTAAAAAGGCTCTTTCGGCTTTCGGCCGAAAGGGTTTTAGCACCGAAAAAATATCACCGAATGTCAGGGAACAGGGTTACGTTGGTAAGCTAACGTGTTGTTGTGATGACGTAATCAAAACGCGGCGACAAGCACGGTGCGCGACCATGCTCGCGGCTGGCTCACAGCCAACATGTCTGGCGCTTGGAGATATTTAAAAATATCAGAGAAAGAGGCGCGGATTGCGATTTGTAAAACGTGTTCAGCTGACATTTCTAGAGGGGGTGTAACTGCAAAGACTTTCACCACTTCGGGATTACTCCACCACTTGAAATCAAAACACCCGGACAAATATGCGGAGTAAGATCAAAGCACAAGCACTGACAGCGAGAGACTGTTCAGCGCTGCCTCTCATGTGCTTGATGAGAAGAGGAACAGACTTATGGCTGATAAAGCAGAGAAGCTAATGTTCATTCAAAAGAACCTCCCACTTTTCCTTAATAAGTAGACAAGGCTGGCTTATCATAAGCTTATCTAGTTCTACATGTCTACTCTNGGCTTTGTTCTGAATGCACTTTGTTGTAGTTATCCTACAGAGAAAATGCACTGGACTTGGAATTAATGTACTGTATGCATTCAAAAGTGCTGAATAAATGTTTTATGGACCCATAATAGTGATTACTATTTAAGTTAAGTTTTGCCATAATCATGTCTTTTTCCATAATCAGGTAGCTGAACAACATTGGTAAAAAATGTATACATTATATATATATATTTCTATTAATCATTTACGGCCTTTCGGCATTCGGTTTTCGGCCAACTGTTTCCTATTTTCGGTATCGGTTTCGGCCAAGAATTTCCCATTCGGTGCACCCCTACTTTATACAGATATAAAGAGACACACAAATATGCATAATGAAGACATAGAAGCAAATATACAGAAATACTGTCTATAATAAAGTTGAGAAGTAAGTGATTCCTCCAAACATCTGGGCTGCACCTGGGCAGGGAAGAAGCGATTTACGATACGGTGAAAAAAGGATTTGGCCTTTTCTAGACTAACAGGTCAAGATTGATTTTAGCACTGCAGATCAAAACCACCTTTGAAGGTGGTTTGAAATGCAATTCAAATACAATTGCTCAGGGTGTCTTTTACAACAACACACACAATGGGCTACTTTGCGTGGGGCCCATAGAGGTGGGGCCGCACACTTCTTGCTGCACTTTTAAATGTTGCAAAGACTTCAGCAGGGAACATTGCATCACATCAACTCATGAAGAAGTTAGTGACACATAAAGGACTGAACACTTCATACAACTGATGGACAGTCTTGCAACATAGCAACAACAGTGTTAACAGACAGAAGAACAGAGAGCCCTACCATCCGTCTTTCAGCAGACACGTCTCAGTTGGATGTTGAGATTTGAAGCATGTGATGGTCAGGGTTTTTTTGCCAGGCTTCTCCTCCACATCTAACACCCAGTAGCGGTTGTTAAGTCCTCCAGAAAGAATCACATGGTCTGGCACCTTACTGTATGAGCAGACAGGATGTATATCAGATAAGTTTTTTTGAAATCGTCATGCATCATTTCCCAAAAAAACTAAGACACACCTGAAGAATAATTTCTTGTATCCTTGGAAACTTTCCAGTTACAAACTCACTTTCCTGTGAGGTTACTAAAAGGATTTACTAAAACAGCTTTTCACCATCTTATCTGTCACAAAATCAAGTTCTTAAACCTGCATATAGTCCCCGTGTGTTGCATGCTCTTCCCCCTCTGCAGCCAGTGTGTTTCTTACCGTGGTTTTTTGGATTTCTCCTCTATGACAAGACCTTCCTTATAGTCCATCAGGTCATCAAACCAGCTGTCGTCCACCATCTCTTCCAAAGGACCGCTTGACGTCATTCCTGGATTTTCCCCTGTTCAAAAAATTATCATAAAACCTTATCATAGAAACTAGCTAAATAGTAATTTTGCAACGACACTGTATTGATAAACTATTGATCCATTAGAACTCTATCAGCTTACCTCCAGCCTGCTGCTGATCAGATGATGTCGGGTCGTCTCCATTGGATGTCCGTGCTGCCCTTTTAAGGTCAAACTCTCCCGGCTCTTCACTTCTCTGCATCGCAGGTGAGCAGGAAAGAGTGTGAGTATCTTTATCCGGACGAGTGTGTAGGTTTCCATTTGCTTTCTGCCCCGTTATCGCAGTAAAACCAGTATCTTTCTCCTTTTCATCTCTCTCTTTCTGATGTTTTCTCTGTTCCTCTAAAACCTTTCCCTTATCATTAGAGACAGACTGGCCCTCTGATTGGTCACCGGGGCAACGAGGTGTCCTCAAAGGGCCAACTGGCTTTGCTGGATTGGCATTTCTTGGTCTTTTGGCATTGTGAGACTCTTGAGGAGGGCTGATGACTCTTTTCACTGAGCATCCCTCTTCCCTCTTTGTGTGTCCTCCCTCCTCGCCCATGACTCTCCGTGCTCTTTGACTTTTAGATCTGGGACTACGACAGATGGGTGACAAGTGGCCGAGATTCTCCAGACCCGCCACCAAACCTCTGCCGGGCCGGGGGCTCAGTCGACTTCCATCACTGGATGAAGAGGACGAGAGCTTGATCTGACTGTCGGGGGTCTCGGGGACAAAGAGGAGGAGATCTGGGGAGAGGGGATGAATGTTTTCCAGATCCCAGTGGATGCTCCTCTTTAAGGGGGAGTGGGGTCTTGACGTGGAGGTTTGGCCATCTTTGATCTGAGGTTCAGTCCTGGCAAGTGCAGTGCCAGTGACGGGTAATTTTGCAGAAGACAACACGTCCTAAAAGCAACACAGTCAAATTAGTAAATGGTAATATATAATGAATTCTCTGTTTATGTGAATCAAAGAGAAATGCATTAAAGCACAATAAAAAAGAACATTAAAAAAAGAAGAGTGAAGCAGAACCAACTTCAAAAAGGTGTTTAAGAGAAAAGAAGAATTTACTGCCCATGAAAACAAAAATAGAGTTTATGGTTTTTTATTTGACTAATATGTGCACATTAACATTAATGATATCTCAAATTGTTCATCTTCCAAATAATCAACAATTAAAACCACTTATGTCTACATAATGTTTAGAAAAGGTACTGACTCATAGAAATAAAGGAATCATAACAAATTGAAAAGATGAGAAAGAAACAATTAACGAAAAATAAAATGTACCTTCTGGTGATTTTGGGAGAAGAAAGATAAGATGTTCTTCTGCCCTCCTGGCGCCTGACAGAAACAAAACAAACATTTAGAAATATTTTACTGGTGCTTTTAACCCTCGTTTTTAGTCAAACTGAGCATATGGTTGAAATGAAAGCAACATTTCAGACTGTAGAAAAGCTCTTCCTGCACATAAGCTTCCGTTTAAGTCATCAGTTAAAAGGGGTGTGTCATAATCTTACAGTTTATGTCTAAATGAACACGAAAAGACTCAGAACACATGCAAGTTACATGTATATCCAAAAGGCAATTAAGAACCTGATACATTTTGTTGTTTGTATTTAACTGTGTCAATAAGGTGTTTTATCTTTGTGATAAATGTCGACAGTAGGTTCATTATTACGTTCAGTATTAAGGGCTACTGTATATAAGTCTCATTTGAATTCAGGCTCATTATTTGACAAATGCATCTTAAGCTCATTGTTATTATTTTGGGCACCGGGGGGATCTCATGCACATTATATACAAACCACTTCCTTACACTACAGTGTTGGAAAGGGGGAACACAAGCTGCATTCATACACAGCAATCAAACCAGGCAGAGCAGAACTGAGCTAAAAAGGTCTAATGATCGGTGACAGCTGCTACAACTAACCGTCTGATTAGAGGCGTTTTTAAGAGTTACTGTTGAATTCCTCGTCATGTTTTCATATGAAATAAACAGGTCGTTAATGCTTCTCTACTCTCACCTTGGTATTCTTCAGTTTGGTCCTGTTCATGGTGTCTGGTTAAACACAGCCATGTGTCTGTATTTATCTGCGTTTCTTCGCTAAAGCTGTTTATTAGCGATATGTTTTGAACGAACGGATCAACGGTGTTGTCAACGGAAGGCGAGCCTCCTCGGCTTCTGCTAACGACACAGAGACTATTTTACCACACTTTAAACTTCTCTGCATCTCCACAGCAGGGGACTGCGTGAGTTAGTGTTGACTTCACTAACTACGGTACTGTTCCGTGACAACCACCGGACTGTTTCAATGTTTTGCAGCCATCTTCTTGGTGGTCTTTAAGCTGTCTTCAACGTCTGGCGCGCCAAAGTTTTAGTTTCGCGCAACGGAAGAGGCGACAGAGCACTTCCGCTTACATTTTTAATCAGAGACAGAATAAAAAAAACGGTTACCTAACCAAACTCTAAAATTAATTATTAATCGTTATACATTTAGTCAAATAATTAAACAAAAGGTTATCGACCACACTCATAGTTCCTATATTCAATGTAAAACTATTATTATATTATTACTAAATGACAAACAACACTGTTAACCAAGCATAGATGTCTAGCAGGGGACTCTGAATGAGGCTTCCGTCATCATTGGCTCTATAATTAAACTTTCCCCCATCATATGTTGCCTATTTTGTATCCTTATTGTTGTGCAAATAAGCAAAACAAAGCAAAACTCCTATTAGTGAAGACTTTGTTCCAGGAAACAAACTGGGAATTCCATAAAATCTTTAATTGAGGCAAATAGTTTTCATATTTTTTTAATATCGGACTTTCAACTAATAGCTAATGTGCCTTTATAAATTAGAGTTAATTAACATGATAACATGCTCCTTTCTGCAAACCTTTTCTATTAACAACCTGTATTGCATCATACGTTTGGCAAAGTAATGCTACTGTAGCATAATAGGCTTTTGGAAGATAATGCATCTCCATAAAAATACGTATTGTACTGTTTATTTTTAATGTGCAGCGTTTAAAACCCTATTTCCTCAGGCAGGTATTTGAGTATGTGGTATATGGTATGTATATAAAGTATAGTATTACCTCATGTGCTGTAGGTAGGTCAACTTATTTTCCAGATCAGGTTCCACAGTTCTGGTTGATATTCCATTGTTTGTCTTTAATATGGACTTTAAAAAGGCTGTTGCAGTCAGAGTTTATGAGGTAGTTGATCATTAGTCCCACCCTCCTGTGCTCTTATCTTTGGAAAACAATGATTAGACTCAGGGACAGTTTAATCATGCAGGCCATAAGACTGTTCAACTCCTGAGCTCTGCTTAGTGCATTGATTTATAACACTGCAATACTCATCTGTGTATAGGACACTTTTTTAATTACATGTTCATACAATAAAGAGCCCTTTATTCTTTTGTACACTTTTTAATTTTACAGTCTATCTTATCCATATATCGTTTATTTATTCCTAGATTTTACTTGCACCATTGCGTTACTTGCACTATTTTATTGAACTGCGCAACGCAACTAACCCTAGAAATAATTCAGATCAGGGATTGGACAATCTGAAATTGTTTGAGAAAAGTATTGTTTGTTTTAATTAAAAAAATATACAACATTTACAAACACACTTTAGGGCAATATAGACAACATTATTACATTTTGAGGTCAGTTAAAATGCCGACTTCCTTCCTTCTTCTTTTTACCTTGTTTGACAAGTTTAACAAAAAGAGGTTTGAGAAATAAGTGCGCTGAACACAAATTATTTTTCTTCATGAGACCATTTATATTAATTTTTCCATAATTAGTAGTCCATGATCCTACAGTACAACACATTAGGAACAACGTGGATAAAATGGTGTGAGTTTTTATCTTATCCATTTCCTTCCCTCAAATAAATACCATGGAGTACGTCTAGATATTCTCTCCTGTGTGTGTCTTCATATGAATAAGTAAATGGGATCGCCGAATGAAACTTTTCCCACAAGCGGTGCAGCTAAACGGCCTTTCCCCTGAATGTGTCTTCATGTGTCGTGTGAGATTAGACTGAGCACTGAATTTCATATCACAAACAGTGCAAGTGTAAGGTTTCTCACCAGTGTGAATTATGGTGTGCTTGATGAGATCTGCCTTCTCTCTAAAACTTTTACCACAGTCGGTGCAGCTGTGAGGTTTTTCTCCCGTGTGGATTCGTATGTGGGCGTTCATGTTTCCCACTTGTGTGAACCCTCGGCCACAGAAACGGCATGTGTGCGGCTTCTGTCCGGAGTGAGAGTTCATGTGAGTCTGAAGGGAAGAGCGCTGGATGAAGCTTTTACCACACACACCGCAACTGTAAGGTTTCTCTCCTGTGTGTGTCTTCATGTGGCGAGTCAGAATGGATTTAATACTAAAGGTCTTGTTGCAAACGCTGCAGGTGTACGGCCTCTCTGCTGTCTCGTGCTGAGGATCCTTCATGATGACACCTCCACCATCTCTCCATTCATTCTCACTAGTTTCACTCATGTTAACATCACTGGCTGATAAACCACAGTCTTCTTTCTCAGCTTTTGATTTCTTGACCTGTTTACATGAGCTGCTGCCGGGCAAATTGTCTTCTTTATTATCCATTTCTTTGTTTTGGTGTGGGAACTGAATTCCATCTTCCTCATTGCTTTGCACATGAACTATATTGAACGCTGTTGCTTTTGCATCAGCTTCCTTTTGCTGCTTTTCACCTGCCGGAGCAGACCTCAGGTTCTCCTCCTGCTCCTCTTTGATCTCCAGGGGCTCCTGGTCATCCTCACCCTGGTCAATCTTTCTCTCACAGAGATCCTGCTCTGAGGGAGCGTATTTTACCTGGACAGAGGGCTGCAGGGGGGCTGAAAGGGAACACAGAAAATAAGTAGATTATTGAATATTTCGGTTTTTTGTTTTTAACAGAGAGGTACATGAACATGATTTTCAGCAGCCTATAAGAATGTTGCTTTTTGATGTCATTATTAAGTCTGAAAACATGGTAACAGCAACCATATTAGTGCAGCCTTATTTTCACAACACTACAACATGTGCAATAATGCTTTACCTTTTAAAAAAAAAAACCTACTCTACTACTTGACTGGATGATGGACAGAAACATAATCAACAACTAATAAGATAATCAATTAATCATTTAAGTGATTTTTCCCAAAAATATGGCAGAAAATGCTTGGCTTTTTTTTAGCCCTTCATTCATTTCCTGTTTCTTTGTATATATATAAAACTGAATATGATAGGGTTTTGAACTATCAAAAGGCCACCTATTAGTTTTTACCTGTGTAGGAGTTTGAAGGCAGGAAGTACTTCTTCCATGCCTGCTCAGGACAGCACTACCTTTTAATAAAGATATCCCTTTTCTAAACTGCCTGAGAAAAGAGAGGGGTAAGAGATGGTATTATCAGGTGACAAGTCAAATGGCGCTTTTCCACTGCAGGTTTTGGTGCGGTTTGGTCCGGTCCGGGTCGGTCTTTTTTGCTTTTCTACTAGGGGTAGTACCGGCTCACGGGTACTTTTTTACTTTATTTTGGCCCTCCTCAGTCGAGGATCCAAGCGAGTTTAAAATATGCTAAACTAGTGACGTAAACACTCTTGACTGCTGATTGGTCAGAGAGAATCGTCACAATTGTTGCGCGAGATAATCCCCAAGCGTGGCATATATCAAGCACCATTTTTGAAACAGAGGAGCTACAGTATTTACAGAACAGTATTTACAGAGCTACAGAAATGGCAAAAAAAGCACGCCGTATGTGGTTCTAGGTAAGAAGAAAAAAACGACTGGAAATACTCTGTTACAAGTAAAGTAACGTATGAGTAAAAGTAGCAAGAATCACTATAAATGTTGCAGCTAGTACAATTGTGTGTGACATCCTATTTATACATATATTTATATTCATTATCAACAGGCTGGACATAATGTAATTCACTTTCACAATCATTGTAATCATCTAGGGCCAGAACTGTCTTTAGTTCATCCTTAATGTTGTTCTGTTTATACATTTTATTCTTATATCCTTGTGTGACCTGTACCTGTCCTGTCTTTTTCATTCTTATTAATGTTGCTGCTATAACACCTGAATTATCTTATCTTATTGTCATCCAGGCAAGAGGAAACGAGGAGAGGAGCACCTCACAGTCCTGAGGGAGATGCACACCTCAGATCTGGCCCAGCAAGAGCTGAACCTGGCCCAGCAGGAACGGCACATGCAGCTGTTCTTAGAGGATGCTGCCCGGGCGAGGGCCTTGAGAAGAGAGGAGAATGCTCAAACACAGGCATTTCACCCAGCCTTCCTGAACACTCTTGGCCAGCTTCTATGAGCAATGAGCAGCCGACATGGCCCGTCTCCTCCAGCACAGGACTAGAGCCTCTGTGATCTGCTCTCTGTGAACCTGCTCTTCAAAGTGTCTACAATAGGAGTTTATAACGCTGTACATCAAATCACCTCGGGCTGGCAGAGAACTCTCTGTACATTTTACATTTATATATCCAGTTTAATATTCTATCTGTCACATACTTATATATATATATATATATACATATATATAACACCTTTATATCTTGTTATTGTTAATTTGTAAATTCAACATGTATATTTTCTACTTTCTTGTTTTTATTTATTTTATTTGTATTGTACAGTGCCATGTCTTTTTATGCTGCTGCAACACAAACACTTCCCAAATTGGGATCAATAATTGCACCCATTCACCCAACAGCAATCATACAGAAAGAGAAGGAGGATAAGAGATCATGGGAGAAAGAGAAGGAAGGAGGAAAAGTTGCTGATACATATTTATTTTGTAATGGTATTAAGAATAATACATGATAATGAAATGAAAATGAAATAGACCCACGTTTTGTTTCAAGGTACCAACAACAAACACACACTGGCACATGTTGCCAGTAACAGCCATTATGCATCCCCTCCCCCTCAGGGATGCAAAATGGCGCTATTTACTGTGTGACCCATATTTAGGGGGTGGCCCATAAGATTACAGGGTCTGTTAAATTTGAACAATGGTAACTCTGATTTAAACAGAAGTAAGGTCCCTCAGTTTTAAAGCTGTCTAAAGGTCAAAGTTCACCTGAGTGTCACTCACCTTTACATCCGGCCAGGCTTCTTCTTTGTTGCTCGATCTCCTGTTTTGAACACCAAACATTCTCCTCATAGTCTTTAATAGTTGTTTCAAAGATGCTGAATATTTCCTCAGCTGCAGCTTTAAGTCTCTCATTGACCAAAGCTTTTAATTTCTCTGTTTTAAACATTTCTGCGGTTACAGAAAACCTCCAGACGGGCTGCGGGCTGGGTTGCCAGGTGTGGCGATAAACCAGCAATCTCATTCCTAAATCAAAGTTGTGTCAGTCAAGACACTCATCCTCTTTAAAATAATATGGGTTTAAAGATCTCAAAACATTGTCTTATATTTTTAAATAAATCTTGTTAAAATAATTCAGCTGGGGAGAATCAGATTTGACATTGAATATTAGGTTTCCACTTAATAGCCTAAAATCTCTAGGGCAGGCCTATGGAAAGCAACTTGGACCACATGTTTTAATTTAATCAACTCTATATTATTGAAGTATAAGCTACTATAAGGCGACATCTAATAATTCAATTCATGGATTTTTAACATGTAAAACCACTGAAAGATTGACATTGTGTATTTATATGTTAATTTGTATTGATTAGTGTGGGCGGCTTTATGAGCTTTTTGCAGAGCTGAATAGTAAAGCGGACATTGTGTTTCAATAGAAACATTTGCTAAATATGGCATTAATACCAAGAAACCCCATTGAAAATAATAATAAAAACGGACATGGCAACACAGACTGCAGACAGAAACTCAGGCACACAATGGACCCTCTGCAGGATGGAGCTGTGCTGCCCCCCACTGGCCATGAAACCTAACACTGAAACTCAATGAAAAGGGTTGATCATTTTCGACAAAGTATCTGATATAACATCTCAAAGTCTTTTCAACAGAGGTTTTAAACAGGTAAAATATGTTTTTATGGATATTCACTGAACAGTTTTTAATGTGAACATTTAAAAAACAGGAATTCTTTCAGGAAAATAAAACCACTTACTAGATTTGCAGTTTCAGTGGCTGACCAGGAGATGGAAGCAGATATGAAGGTTTTCAAGATATAAGGTGAATAAAAATCACAAAACACACTTGCCTTTATGATATAAATGACTGCTGCACTTACATTTGACACGTTTAAAAGCCAATGCAGCCAAGTTAGAATTATGAATTATAATTGCTTCTGTCAGAGCTGTACCCAGACAAATTAAGTACACAAAAATGATGTCATCCAAACAAATGCTCTTCTCAAACAGTATCCATATCTTACTCTAGGTTGTAACAATTAGCGTCATTATATATGCAGGGTTGAGGATTATATTTCAACCTAAAATATGTTAAATTGTACTCATTTACATTTAAGAACGTTTTCTTACAAAAATTCAATGCAATGTAAAAAAGTTTTTTTTTCTCCCTATTAGCTGTTTCCTTTGTGTCCTGCCAGCCTTTTGAAAAATACCAGAGATACCATTCATGGTATTGTTAGCTTAGACGTGAGGATTAAAGTCCTCTGTTTCAGTGTGTCAGACAATAACATGGGGGCCCCAAAACACACACACACACACACACACACACACACACACACACACACACACACACACACACACACACACACACACACAAGCTCGGCCATCATGTAAACTTGACATGCCAGATGCTTCCACCAGCACAGAGCTCACACCTCCAACTATCTCTGAAAGTCCAGCTGAATATTAATATATATTTAAATGCTTTTCCCCCACAGAAATAAAGGGTTTTAGCATCTGGTTAGATCCTCAGCTGTTAGCCTATACATTCAAATATGAAATGTAATGTAGTCAAATAGAAAACAAGTGAAAAGAGTGTATAGATGATATGCTCACAACTGGGACTCTTGTGAATATGGTGCACATCCTGACAGTGTGTCCTGCGTGTTTACACTTCACTGTTAACGACTATAATGTAAACACCTGCAAAATACGAACCAAAAATGAAGAATTTCAGTGTGACTTTATTACAGTTGTTAAACAGATATTTATCATATTTAGTACCTTACGTTGTCAGTATGGTGTTGAAATCCTTTAAAAAAAAAAGAAAAGAAAATCAGCTTTGTATTACAAAGACATTGAAAAGTAATGATAAAAAACAATCAAGCTATACTTTGATTCTAACATGCAGCTTGCATAATTTACAATAATAATAAAGAGTTTGACTTTAGGTGACCTCTGGCGTACGTTTAAAATCAGTTGATATGAATCAGCTGCAGAGCTGTCATTCCTTCACTGCCACTGAAACTCTGTTATCTCGGGGAAGCTGCAGGAATGGTCTCTGCTGCTGGCTGTGAGGATGATAGACAGTCAACTATTGTGACGTCCTGCATATTTACTGCATTGACTCAAAATGTTATTCACTCATTTCCATTCTTTGGTGCATAATGTCTTTATTACAGGCCCCTAGTGTTTCCCTTCCCCCAAGCACCTCTAACAAAGGTCAAATACAAACTGAAAGATAGCCAAAGAGAAAAGGACAGAGAGAGTTTTTGTGTAGACTCATTAGCGTCATACATTAACAAAGCACCCTGAATGCCTGACTAGTTTCACATTTGATCCTTTTCTAAGTGATGAAGCTATTTAACACGCACGTCATGTGTAGCTCATTCAGCACTCGATGGAGATGTATCAGAGACTTGATTGATCAAAGACACATCTCACAAAACCACAGGGCAAAACATTTAACTTTACATATTCGGCTTAAAGCATCTGAACTTTTTACTGAAATAATATAAAGTGAAGATGATTTAAGTAATTTTAAGTAGACACTGTTCTTATTGTTTTGAAGTTAAGAATCAAAGTGAAAAAGGTGAAAAAGGTCATTGAAGTTGAAGTAATTTAAGTTCAGTTCAAACCCCTGAAAACTGAGCGTAAAGCTTTATTTTGTTGACCATGGAAAGAATAGTTTTACAAAAAAGATATACAGTAGTCTTAACTTCTTATGAACTGAAGATGTTTTATGTCCAAACCAACAGTACAGAGGTTCATCAGACAACATGTATCAAGCAAGAGTGCTCGCTTTGATATTGGCAATCATTATATTTGACAAGGAGGTTTTGTCGCCCGTCAGAGCTTTGTATTCCTGATTGCCTCTGATTTCATTTTTCTGTACATCTAAGTGAAAATGCAATTTAAACTTCTTGAAGCATCCTTCAGTGCATGTCTGCCTTTTAATCAGGAAAGTAGCGTCTTGCCTTTGTAGCATCAATCAAGAAATTGAGAGCAATGCAGATGAAAATAAATATTCAAAAAAGTGCAAAGGAGAGACGGACACTGTGAGGCCGTGCTTTTAGCTGATTACATATTTTTCCATTCATCCGTGCATCCTCTCCCGCTTATCCGTGGTCGGGTCGCAGGGGTAGCAGTTTCAGCAGGGAACCCCAAACTTTCCCTTCTCTTTGACAGTAATCTCTTCTCTTTCATTTTTAAGACTCGTGTTCAGTTGGGGCTGTTCTGTGGTTTCCGTTCTGTCTCTACAGGCTGTTTAATGACACAAACTCTGAAATCCACAAAAATAAAGATAAAAAGGATGAGCCCAGAATGCAGAAGCAGATCATTCTTTCCATGTGAGTATATGTCTGAGTGTGAAAGCATTGTTGTTGACATTGTGACCTGAGGAAATCTGACCATCCCAGGTCTGCTCTCTGGATAGAGCCAAAGGAACAAAATGGCATCACGTAAATGTCATCCAGGAAGCTTCAATACTTTTTGAGAAAGGCTTAAAATGTCAGAGCAGTTCATGGTTAATCTCTCCATCGACACATTCTGGAAATGACTTGCGTTACCTTTCTCTTTTCTTTCTTCAGGAATCAATTCTGTTCTTTCCTCAATTTCCACCTTTTTATATTCTCCACCTCTAATTTCTTTTTGCAAATGTCTCCTTGTTGTCTAAATATACAGTATGTCAGATGATTCGTTTTTTTGTGACATAAAGATCACCATATGGATTTCAAAGTATAGTCGCCATGATCATAATATTCCGTATTGTGTTCTCCATTCTAAAAAGCAAAAGTAGAAATATTCAAAAACGGAAAGGGTCACATAATTCAGCTGCAGTGAAACACATTGGACCATCCAAATGGTTTCATTTGATGGAAAAGCATGACCATCGAAACCCAACAGCATTTCATTGGTTTAAGACAATCTCATAGCCCAATACACGTGTTATAATTTTGCAAAGAGTAGTTCCAAGAAATCCCATGAATACCATACAAAACTATACCTATTCACCACTGAAGCCATTCTAATTAACATTCAATTGGTTTAATACTGTGTTTTTAAATAGTATGTAAAATAAGTTAACTACATCTCAGTGTTGAGAAATATAATAACAAGAATGTGATGTGAGCTTTTTCATGTGTGTTTTTCCTACCATGCATGTCAAAAAATGTCTATGCTGTATAAGAAGGTGTGTGTAAAATGTCCAATATACAAAGTGAATGAGGAAAGGGTATGACCTTCTGATTATAATGAACCTCTGACACAGATGAAAGATCCTAATAGATGCAGATTTAAGTTTAGTCACCCAGAAAGCGAACGAAGAAAATCAAAACGGAGCAGCGCCAGGGGGGCGTCCTGCAGCAGCTGTCTGTCTGTCTGTCTGTCTGTCTGTCTGTCTGTGTGATCTGTGGCAGAGGTTAGGAATTAATTATAATTAATGGGTGGATTAGAATATCATCACATAAACTACAAAAAGGGCGCCCAGCACAAACCTCATCAATCATGCTCACAGATAGATCTCATGGTCATGCTGGACTGAACACAGCATGTCAGATTTACACATTCACGTTTTCTTTAATATTACAGATTTATTATCACTTGAGTCACATGTAGCTTTGCAAACATTTGTTTAAAACCTGTAGGTTTTATACCACTGCTCAATTTGATTGAGCAAAACTGCTCACTCACTAACAAGTCTTCTTTATTTGCATGCTGTATGCTCAGGTGTTCAAACCAGGTCAGATGTGTCTTGTGCGATCAGTGTACATTTACTAGTTTCTAGGTTAAGATTGACACCTGGAATTCCATCCGAAATGGTCAGGCATTTCCCTACAAGTTGGAAAAGGAAAATGTAAATTGTGTTTTCACCAACTTTTTTAACATTTTCCCAAAACTAATGACTTCTGTTAAGCACTGTTGTCGCGATACATGATTAAAACATTATCTTTATAATGATTTAATCTATCATTCAATTTATCTTTGACATTTTCTTTGTGCATTTTTTGTCTTTGTTGGCAAATGAACTACCCTTAAATACGGTGGAGATGAGGAGACAGTCTGTTACTATGACTGTACAAAAGCGTACAAAGGCTCTGGAAACTTCACATGATATTATAATCTTCGAGTGTATATAATATGATAGAAAGATACATTTTTTAAACATCAAGGTTATCACCAATACCTATATGCAAAGACACCTTGAAAGTGAAGCATGGCTGCTTACTTCCCACCTTGGATGGTATTTATGTCACTGTGAGTAATGAGTGACCTTTTTTATGTCCTTTGGAGCCCTGTGTTAAAGTCAACGCATCTATGACCTTTGTTTCATGTCAGTTTGCACTTTGCTTACAGACAAAATGCTAAAAGAAGAAATATGGCCATGATTACTGGTTGTGTTAAAAATAATGTAGTTTTACCTCTTCACATTCACCACTGCAACCCTGAGTTGTTGGTGTAAGAGGAGGTGGAAGGTGAGTGCATTTTTTCAAGGATATCTACACAGAAGTGAATAAAGGCAAACAAGGTTCTACTCATCATCAAGATTAAACTGGCAAGGTCACAGGGCTTTCTTTTTACCTACCATTATCTTTGAGGCTACAGTTTGCAGCTTCAGTGTTCATGAAGTGAATCATGTTGTGTATCGTGATCTTTATGAGCTTTGCCACGCATCTGACCCAGTAATCACCGTTCACAGTCACTGCACCGAGCAACAAGCCACTACAAATGAAATCCAATTTACCAAACTGTTGTATGATAACAGCACTCTGATGATATTTTAATGGAAGTCTATAAAAAGGACATGGGAAGGCAAATGATAAACATTGAAGGGTGGAGCAATATCATCCGTAGAAGATATTGAAAAGCAAATTATTGTTTTTTGTTTGAACATTTTTAGTGTGTCACGAAACAAACTCTGAAGCATTCAATAGCTTCAGGAAAGAGGCTCATTCAACTGGAACATTTATAAAAGTGGTTGTCACAGCATTTTAGGGTAATGCTGTTTTGTTTTGACCTCAGTGCCAACAAATCTCCTGCAACACCATACTACCCAGTAAATATAACACCAATGAGATGGTGTTAGAGAGATTTTTAGCTAAGCTTGAAAATATGCAAAGGCAAAAGTCACACAGAGAACTGGAGTATACAGGGAGCATTTACTTTGGTGGCCCAGAAGCTCAAAGCACTGAAGCATTTCACAAAACAAATGAACAAAACCAAATTAAAAATCCATAACAAGTGTGCAGCTGTTGTTATTGTAATGCAACAAAGACAGATTAACAGTATTGTCTGCATTGAAACATTTGATTGACTGCACTTTCTGATTTCATGTATTTTATTTACAGATCAAACCTGCAAAGATAATACAAACATGGATGGGCTTGTTTGGAGTCAAATACAACAACGAGCATCCTCCTGTGATTAAAATTGGTACATCTCATATTGTACTTGAACAATGAGCTCTGCTGGCAGATAGAGAAAACAACTAAAAGGCCTCTTCATGTCACAAAACAAGATGAAAGTGAGCCAAAAATATCTGATGACGTACATATACAGTAAATACCCTTTCAGCTTAGAGTGATATCTGTATGTGTATTTTGTGATTTGTTTGAATTTAAGTATGCCTTCTGTTTTCTGAAATGTGCTTTATCCAACAGCATGGCTTTAATGGCAATGATGTCATGTTGGTCGCCCCATCACTTTGGTCCAGATATCAGAACAACTCTTGGATGCACTGCCATGAAATGTTGGACAGGCATTGGTGGTGCAGGGAGGATAGAGAGAGAAGACTGCAGTGAGATTTCCTCTACTGCAACCGTTCTGCTTGTGAGTGAAATGCCTCCACAACTATTATATAAAGTGCCACTAAATGAGGTAAACACATTAGATTCGTCCCATCATTTGGTTTCTGACTTTTTAATTTTCAAGTTCAGTGGCTCATGTTCTTTTAGCTTAAAACCCAAACATAGTAAATCTAGTTTGCCACCTGGGGCTCAGTTTTATTTAGAAAAAAACACTTTCATTTGAGGATTTACCATGGTAATCGCCTGAATCCAGATCCATAGACTATTGTTTAAGTTTCCCTTACTACATAACCATCTAAATTACTGTCATAACGTATAAACGATGTACGGATATTAAAGATGTTAGACGAGAGATGTGCTGTAAAATCAGCTATAGGCTACTGAGCAGGAATATCAAAGATAACATGTGTTTCATATTGGTTTTATGATTACATCTTTGTAGTGGTCTGCTCTGAATAATTAGTGTTTCTTCTTGCTTGTTTTCAGAATCTATTTCTGTTGTTGTGCATTGAGTGTTATCATCAGTGTTAAATGCCAGCAACAGATCAGACTGATTATACCAGACTAGTAAATGAGTCTCTCATAATATTGGTTTTCACAGAGTGGTCATTTGGTTGATCCGTTCATAACAGTGTTGTTGGTCTGCCCAAATGAGAACATATCTCATTTATATGCATTATGCAGAGACAGAGAAAGGAGCAATGTTGGATAAAGTACTCAGATATTTTACTAAAGTAAAAGTAGTAATACCACAGTGTGGAAGTTTGCTGTCACAAGTAAAATCGTTATGTTGAAAATAATGTATGTTATATTGTCACAAGGTAAGAAAATTAGGACCTAAATGCAGAAAGAAGAGGCAAATATAAAGGCATAAACAAAAAGCAAGCTTTTCATTAAATAAAGCTGATACAAATGGCGGATCAGACTAAGCAAAGCAAAACCAAAGAACAAAAATAAAGAAAAACTGCATGAGCCCAGACCAATAGCAGCAACACAGGAAGAAACATAGATGAAAAACCAAGGATGAACACCAGGGACACAATGGTGAATATGAAGAGGGTTCAGAAAGACTTCACAAATGACAACTGGGATGATAATCGATTTTGTATTTCAAAAAAACTTTTTTAGTAACTATAACACGTTGAAAATGAGCAGTGACTATAGTGACTAACTCGATGATTCCTTCATCTGTGCTGATGTTGTTTTTTTGTCGAGCAGAGCTAAATGTCAGCATCTAACCAGACACCAAACTACCTATTAGACAAATGGATGACCGGAACCTTCCCACGCATTATCGAACAGGGTCACAAAGAGATAGAGTCTGTGTGTGTGAGTTAGAGTGAGTGTGTGTGTATATATATATATATTTATATTGTGTGGTGCATGATCAACCTGTCGGGTGTTTGCTTTTCAATCATGACGGCCTCGCTGCACATTATTCCTCTCAGAGGAATAATGTGCAGCGAGGCCGTCATGATTGAAAAGCAAACACCCGACAGGTTGATCATGCACCACACAATATAAATATATATATATATACACACANATAGACAGTATTTCTGTATATTTGCTTCTATGTCTTCATTATGCATATTTGTGTGTCTCTTTATATCTGTATAAAGTAATAACTTGTTGTGTGTTTGCAGGGAGATGACCCCAGTGTGTTGTGGGGATGTGGTGCATCTGGAGNGTCAGATCAGCAGTCTTCCCCATACTTGTGATTTAGTTTACTGAACCAAGCTGAGTGTTTTTCAAGGCTCAGGAAACCCTTGCAGGTGTTTCGAGTTAATTAGACGATTCAAGTGATTCGTTGAACACCCTACTAGTATACTTTTTCATGATATTCTAATATTTAGAGATAGGATATTTGAGTTTTCTTAAGCTGTATGCCATAATCAGCAATATTAAAATAATAAAAGGCTTGCAATATTTCAGTTGATTTGTAATGAATCCAGAATGTATGACATTTGTTTTTTTTTGTTTTTTTGTTTTTTTAAATTGCATTACAGAAAATAAAGAACTTTATCACAATATTCTAATTTTCTGAGACAGTCCTGTATATATATGTATATTGTGTGGCGCATGATCAACCTGTCGGGTGTTTGCTTTTCAATCATGACGGCCTCGCTGCACATTATTCCTCTCTTAATGGCTACATTGTGATTTTGCGAATGGTAACTAAAGAACATGAACTGTAGACAAATTGATGTTATATTATTGCATCAAACTATTCCAAACATATGTTAACCAAAAAGTGATCACATTTAAAAGAAAATAAAGCAAGTCTTGTTCCTCAGAATTAACCAAAGCTTTCAAAGTCGTATTTTTGGCGGCTTCACTCATCATATTTCAGTTACTGAGATGTGATTTTACTGAGCTATGTGTTTTTGGCCCATTTCGGCGTGTGAACCAACAGCTACTGAGCGTATGCTCCATTTTAAAGTGTCACATATAGCGCTTCACTCCCACTCCACTGGCTGGGATTTCAATTGAGTTTTTTGGCATGTTCCATCAGAAACCAGAGCCCAGTCTGCTGATTGGTTAGCTGGCTGGCTCTGTTGTGATTGGTCAACCGTCTAAGAGATGTCCTGCCCCGTAGCCTATCATGTACAATGTGTTGGAGCGCTAGCCACTAGAGGCGCGAGTGTTACATTTTGATGTCACTGTTACGAAAGTAAACAAAGGAGTCTAATGGAGGCGTTTCTGGCAGGATTTGTTGGGATTTTAGCCTTTTCAGACCATTTACATGCACAAAAACCTATATAACACACTACAGGGAAGGAAAACCTCCAAAAGTATAATGGGACCCCTTTAACAATTTGGTAGTTGTGCTGTACTATAGAATAATTACCTTTATGCAAGCAGTCCAGTAGTGTATGCAATGGGGGAACTAAGACAGCGTACTGAGAGTGTGTTTGCCAGCCTGGTGGGCCCAAACGTTCCCAGAAAAGGGAAACCTGCTTTTGTGACAGTTCTGTTTTCTGTTTGTTGGTTTAAACTTTAAAGTTTGACAGTGATGATAAATAACACTGCACCAACGAGCCCTTCATCCCCTTGCCAGACTATAGAGCAAAAGTGCTGCTGTGCTGACAAAAAAAGCTGGAAGCTTTAAACATTCTCTACTGGGGGATTAGTCTGTTTATGAGTTCAGTATTTTTGCTGCAGTACTTTTCTGTGAGATAATTATTAGGTTAGTGGAATAAATAAATCAGTTACTTAACTCTATTGTAAAATTAAATGCAATCTCTTGCTGCAGCTTACATGAAAAAAAAGTAACTATAAACCTGTCGAGGGAAATCTTGTATTCTGCACTGACAAGCCAACACACTAAAGGTGGATTTATGTATCTGTGTCAGTGTGTTATGTCTGTACAGACATTTGGAGAGAGAACTGTTTTATATTTCACCGTAGGATTTTACCTGTTGGTTTTAGGAAGAAACAGCCTTTCAGTCACAACACATATGTTATATTATTGAATAGGAAAAATTAAGAGTCTCTCTGATGTTGTATAAACAATCTCTACTAAGAAATAGCAGACTGCAGAATGCCCAATTGACCAATCCAAATCAAGTATAATACAAAATGATCACAATAGACCAGATTATAAAAAGATACCTTGACTGCTTCTGTACTGTTTCAATACACAGCACAGATTTTCCATCTGTTTGCTTATGTGGTTCAGTGTGAACAGCTGAGGAGGAGAAGTGAAAGTCAAAGGATAGACAGATTGAGAGTGAGACGGGCAGAAATGACCGAGAGTCACACAGATCAACTGAAGTCTCCCACAGGAGACAAATGCAGTCAGCAAGGCCAGTGACAGGCAGTCCACAATGTAGAGGCAGAACCACGCTCTGTCTGTTAAGCCAGCCAGCCAGCCAGCCAGCCAGCCAGCCAGCCAGCCAGCCAGCCAGCCAGCCAGCCAGCCACTCTTAAATACAAAAACCTCCAGACCAACGGGTGCTGTACAGTCAAATAAAGAAACAAAAAGCTTACAAAAAATCACACAAGCACAGCCACACACCAAAAACAAGTACAAGCTAAAAACAATATTTTTTTTTTTTTTTTTTTTTTTTTTTTTTTTTTTTTTTTTTTAAAATCACACAGCACAGCTCACACACCATAAAACAAGTACAAGTAAAAACAATAGACAATTTAAAAGCAATAATCTAAAAGATGTCAACATGCTAAGGAGAAGAGGGTTTTAAGAAGCGCTTTAAAAGCAGGCAGTGTGGCGGCCTGTCTGATATGCAGGGGCAGATCATTCCACAGTGTGGGAGCCGCTACAGCTAATATATCATCACAACTGTAACTTGCAAAGTTCAGTAACTAAACTTTAAGCAGAAAATAACTTGTTCTCTTATCCTTAAGTCGTTATCAAACTTCATTAAAGTTAGCTTAACAAGAAAGAAATAGCTTACAGTCAAATAATAGGCAGTCAAGTTACGCAGGAGAAGGAGAGTAGTCTGGATATCTGCAGCGAGACCCTTCTGGTGCCAACGCATTAGTTTGTAAGACCCGTTTATAGTTTGGAGTGGGTGGTTTCGCTGTAGCCTTACTATAATTGTCATGCTAACATATTGACTGTTGGACAGAATTTATCCAACCCATTTTGTAAGACCCGTTTATAGTTTGGAGTGGGTGGTTTCGCTGTAGCCTTACTATAATTGTCATGCTAACATATTGACTGTTGGACAGAATTTATCCAACCCATTTTGTAAAAAGACCCCAGCTTTTTTCTTTAACAGCGAAATTGAGGCCAAAACCTTACAAGCAAGTGGTCTTAACTGACGATATAAATCAAAACCCATCTGGTCTCTTGAGAAGGCTGTGAAAGTGGATTTTGGATGCTGATTTATGAGACGCAACACACTGGAAATATTAGAAACTTGTGTTGTTGGGGTATGGCAGTGTTGCATACTTGTTGTTAGACTTCAGATTGGATTCAAATGTTTTCTGATACATCTCATACAGACATTGCTCTCACATGCTCAGCTCCATAATCACACTTCTTGTGGGATCCGTACTAACACTGGCTGCACATAACACCTTGTTTGTGTCATGCCAATGTTATATCAATACCTGATAGAAACAGCTGTGAAGTCCTTATAACAGACAGGTGGTATTGAATTCACAATAAAAAATGAGGGGGGACTGACTTTGCACAGCTGTGACTTTGAACTAAAGCCCGGAGACTTAAGGTATAAATAATAAAAATAAGTGTTCTCTGTTTGTGTAGCAGAGAGAATGAGAGCAGGTGGGAACAAACAAAACAAGGTATTTTAAGCTGTGTTGATGCAGACAATACGCAAAACATTATTCCCTCATGTGTGAATGTAGGGAATATTTGTTTTTCTCCATCAAAGTAGTAGTAGTAAAATATGAAAAGGTTAAATCCAGCAGGAAGTCCTCAGAGCAGCAGGAGTAGGAGGAACAAAATAAATAATTCAACAGCTTACACCAAAGCACTCTGTATCACGCATGTCACCAGATTTCATTCTTCACAATTAATCAATCAGAGTTTAGTTTTTTTGCCCAATATAACTAATTACAGATATGTCTCAGTCAGGAGGCTTTACATCATGACACCCTCTGCTCTTAGACCCTCACATCGTACAAGGGAAAACAATCAAGAATATGAAGAAATCTCGGGGACAGCGACAGAGGAGGAATCCCTCTCCCAGGACGGACAGATGTGCAACAGGTGTTGTGTATACATTAAATAAGATGAACGGATTACACAATTGATACAACGGACAAGGTAAAGGTATGTTAAAAGATGGATCAAGTTGGATGTAAACAATTTTCCAGGTTCTGCCAAAAATAATTACGTAACACAACAAGAAAGTAAACAAGTCCTTTCATGCCTTTCACTGATAATCTTGCACACTTTTGCAAGAAAGATTTATACAGTGAATGTGACTCAGGGTGAAGCGTGCTCTAGAAAATACACAGTGTGATTCTGTATCAGACATTATTTATTTAACAGTCCCTTAACCCCCAAATATCCCTTCACAGGAAGACGTTAATCTGTGCTTCATTCCTCTCGAAGATAAACAGAAATCACAAACCATACCCTCAACCAGGCCAAACAACTTGACATATACTTCTTTAAATAAATGTAGTTTTGAACAACTCGGGATGTATTTAAAAAAAAAACACAAAACAGATGATGCAATTTCCTGTGAGGCCAGCCGTAAACCGAGTGTATGCATTTGAATATAGCACATGATATGCACACAGTACATGGCATACATAGGGGCGGTGCGTTTAATGTTCTAACAGCAATGAAACTAAAAGGACACATCTATGCTACTTCTTATTGTTTCAAAGAGATAACATTGGTACTTTAACTGTCATGTGGAAGTGACTAGACTATAGCAAGCAATAGACATTTACAGAAAGGCTGTCGATACAATCACTGACATTTTATTTGTCATGCAATGTGTTAAGAAAACATCTTCCATGCTGTTCATGTTAAAGGCAGCAAGTACTACATGGACTTTGTTGAGATAAATATTGTACAGTTGAGTAGTTCATCATAAAAAAAAGTCATAAAAAGTGTATTTTCAATCATAGCTGGTTCAAAAAAACCTGAAAAAATGTAGGTAGTAAATGTAGCACATATTAAATAAACCCTCAACTAATTGATCATATGAAGCTAAAT
Organism: Notothenia coriiceps; assembly: GCF_000735185.1. Classification (NCBI taxonomy): domain Eukaryota; kingdom Metazoa; phylum Chordata; class Actinopteri; order Perciformes; family Nototheniidae; genus Notothenia; species Notothenia coriiceps. The sequence goes on from NW_011357369.1 coordinate 379,550, forward strand.
GTTACCTTCAACCCACAGGCCAATAGCTTCACAAGTTACATTCAAGTAGTGTGTGAACTGAAACTCTTAATTTTCTCAACTCAAAATGTTTGTCATTTTTAAAATCAAATATACTCTTAATTTGAAATGGTTTCTTTTTTTATCTGGCAATCTGTATTATACCCTCTAGTGCATACAAGGCTGACAGGGGAACCTTGTTTAACATGATTTAGCAGTGATGTACATGTAAAGTAAGAGTAGATACTACTCAAATTAAGGAAGTTGTGTGACATCAAAAAGACAAATGGGACATTTTAAACAAAATCTATTTACTTAAAAAAACAACCTTTTAAAAAGGCATATTTGAAAATCTAAAAACCACGCTTGATTATATGTTGTAGGATATTATAAGGTCATTTTACTCATAGTACATCTTGGCTAGTACTAAACTACTAAGGATTTTTGCCTGAATCTGTTTCAAGCACAATCACCACCTGGATTATGTTCAGTTAAAACAATGAAAAACCTACAATTGTTTGGGTAATAAGGCAAAACAATTACCGTAGAGTCTGGGTGGGTACAGGGCGTAAAAGGCACAGGACTTGACAAATACATATTTTGCTTCGATTCACACGGTTTTGTAACTTGAAGTAAGTTCTGTGAGAACCTTATGCGACCTAATCCTTAATACATGTGTGTTGATATAGTATATGACTGATTGATTTGCTGTTAAAAGTTGTACATACATTCATACAGTAGAAGAAGTAACCCTGAGATGTACACTTGTTATGGCAAAGCATTAATAATCAACTTTTTAAATCAAAATAAAACTAATCTACTTCATTTTCACATAACACCTGAAAGAAATATAGTTTGAAGAGTAAAATGTTTGGCTTTGATGAAGAAAATGTCAGCATTATAAACAACCCTTGTTGTGCTGGACACATCATAAAGGTTCAGGAAATACTGCAGGGTACTTCATACAAACTTATTCTCCAGCCTCAAATTTAAACATAATTCATTTTCAAGCTCAAAGTATTTCCAGTTGTATTTACAATGAAGGCAATCAAAGTATTGGTTAGATGATAGGAGCCCCCTCACATTTGGTTGTTATAAAAAGGAGCCTAGCAATGATTTTATTGGTAGCAAAACATAAAAACAACACTGGTATAAAAGTAATATTAGTAATGTATATTGTGATTTTGTGTTGGAAATGAACAGACTTATTTAATGTCATATTATTTCATGTCATCATTAGAGGGAGCAAAAGTGGATGTATTGTTTGTCTGCGATTATCCCTGAGACTCTCCTGGGTCCAATGCAGCTAAAAGCCCTGATCTCAAGGAGCTCTTAGGTCCCACACATGCATTAGTACTCTGTATGTTAACACAGTTATGAATAATTCACACCACATTCTGCCCTTTGAACATTGTTGTTTTTGATACATATGTTCAAACAAAAAAAGGAATCTTGTTGTTGAACCTTTCCTTTGGACCAAAAGAAAAACATGTAGTAATTGTGCAGTTCAGTGTAAGCTCACACTGTGGCTGCAGCAGCATCTGGATCCACGGAGTCATTCAACCAACTAGGGGTGTTGGCTGGAGTCCATTTGCTGATTTTTAGTTTTTTGTCTCCGTTAGTCGATCTCAGGCATACACATGAACCACTTAGCCATGCGGCCCTGACTCTTTGCTGCTCGTTGATGTGTGTTTGAGTCCAGTAGGTCCATGTAGTGACCGTACTCACTGATGGAGTCTTCAACACGGGTCATGTACAGCCAGCTGATGATCACACCGAAGAACTGGAGACAGCAAGACAAACGGAAGATGATTAGAGAAGGATGTCAACATGTGAGCGCTTCATTTCTTTTAAATGTTTAATTGCTTCTCTCACTTGCATGTTATATTATCTTTGTGTCCGTATACCTCTCATGTCAGAAAGGATTATTATATGCAAGGACAGGAATCATTTAAAGAGAAATTAGACCTCTTTTCCCGAGCTGGATCACCTGTCAGCTGGCATGTTGGAGCATATCAGTGTAGTGATGTGCCCCAACATGCCAAAAGTGAAAATATCTCTGCTGTGTTTAATTATGCCCAATCATTAAAAACCTGTTTTCTTTCTTTATATTGCTCTAACAGGTCTTTCAGATGACAGTTTGATATATCTCACATCAATATATATAACTTTATACTTACTTTATATATCAACTATATACAGTCAAAACCAAATTTTTCCACCTCCGCAATATTGCAAAAATCCTACCCTCTCTCACCCGCCCCGAAGCCGAACGACTAATCCATGCCTTCATTTCCTCCCGCCTTGACTACTGCAACTCACTTCTTTACGGCATCAGCACTACATCCCTCAACAGAATCCAACGGGTTCAAAATGCAGCTGCACGTCTCCTCACGCATACCAAATCATGGCATCAAATCACCCCAGTCCTCAAAGACCTCCACTGGCTTCCTGTCTCCCATCGCATCAACTACAAAATTCTGGTCCTCACCTACAAAGCACTCCTCCATTTGGCCCCCCCTTATCTCACAAACCTTCTCACTCCTTATCAACCCCCACGGTCCCTCAGATCCACCGCAGCCGGACTTCTATCCATTCCCACATCCACACTCTGCAGCTTTGGGGACAGAGCCTTCTCAGTGGCAGCTCCTATGCTCTGGAATTCCCTCCCCCAAGATCTCTGTGACTCTGAGTCCCTCACAGTCTTTCAGTCCCGCCTCAAAACACATCTTTTCAACTCTGTCTACCCATAAGCCCCCCCCCCCTCTCAAACAACTTCCTCTTGACTGCCTTTTTACTTATTTTACTATACTTACTTGTTTGCCTGTCCTTGTTTGTCTACCCTCCCTCATACTGTAAAGCGTCTTTGAGTTGTGAAAAGCGCTATATAAATAAAATGTATTATTATTTCGTGTTCAAAGTTTCA
>NW_011357369.1:382517-398955 GCF_000735185.1 Notothenia coriiceps
TGTATAGGTGTCTGTTGTAATGAATATGCCCCCAGCAAAGGGCGTTGTTGGACTAATTATAGGTGCGTGCGTGCGTGTGTGTGTGTGTGTGTGTGTGTGTGTGTGTGTGTGTGTGTGTGTGTGTGTGTGTGTGTGTGTGTGTGTGTGTGTGTGTGTGTGTGTGTGTGTGTCTGTGCTGGTACGGCTGGGCAATGTAGATACCACAGGGAAGTATGGACATTACATTTAAAAAAAAAATGATGAATAAAACACAACACGACAACTTTTCTTGGTTAATAGCAAAGAATGTAGAATGACTGACATTGTTTACAATAATCAACATTTTCAGTTTGAATTAAGGCAGCATTCTTCTATAGGTAATTCAAGTCTTCAAAGCCTCAAAAGATTGAAAGTCAAACACAAAGGAAAACATTATGTTATTCAAGCTACAAATGAGTAAGTAAAAAGGAATTCATAACGTCGACATTCTCCTAAATTCTGCTTAAAAATCTTCTTTGTCAGATTAACTGAGGGTTACGTGGTGTGAAGGCTGTTCAAACCACCCTGCAGGAAACCATGACAATGTAGCCGTACATAATGTTCATTTAATGAACATTGTACTGGAAATCGAACAACAAAAAATACCACTCCAAATAGCGATAAACACACACGGTTAACAAACAATGTGGCTCCCAAGTTTCTACTTCCCACCACCTGTTACCCAGAGACTCCCCATGTAAGTTACATAAGATAATCACTGTGATTACCCACAGGTGCGCACTGGATGAGCAACAGCAGCATGAAAAAAAACCCTCAATTAAAAAACACACACACCCCTCTGTGCAGGTAGACAATGTTAATACAAAAACCTCCAGACCAGTGCTGTACAGTCAAATAAAGTTACAAAAAAAATCTCACACACACACACACACACACACACACACACACACACACACACACACACACACACACACACACACACACACACACACACACACACACACACTATAAACACGAAAACCATCAGAGACGATTGCTTAAAAATAATTTTCCCCCAATTGATAGCACTAATAAATTTCATCACAGCAACACTATTAACTTTACTTTGTAGCAATACTGTAAAATATTTTGTTAGGGAGCCAGAAAGAGAACAAATAGGACAAAAGGTCAGACGGTAAGAGAGGACAAGACAAGTGATATGGAGAAAGGATGAATAAATGAATACATAAAAAGTGATCAGTATGCTGACATTTTGCCAGAGTGCCAGGAAGTTTCTCCCTCTACTTGTTGGCCTCACTTGATACGAGCGCTTTTTATCCAGCACCGGGTCAGGACCCAGAATGAGGTTCAGAGTAAGGCAAAGCAATTATGATTCAATTAATGTCTACAAGTGTAGGGTAGTCCAAAACTATTATTACTGCACACACTGTGTTAAGAGTTTAACAGCGCAACTGTGGAGCAAAAGGTCATTCAAAAATCGTGCAGTACATTCTGTCTTTGGGCAGATAATTGAAATTGAGTCCAGTTCAGACAGGACAAAGACCGACATTTATAAAGTGCAAAGCTTTAACAACAACAACTGCCAAGTAAATATTCTTAATATCCACCGACAGACAAGATGAACAATCTGTGGACAAGGACACAACAATTACACCCAGCGGAGGAAATTGAAAGAAGAAGATTGATATTGATTGAGCACACACACACGAAGGCCATCAAACAAGCTTTGACAACAAACCCTCATGAGAGATGAGAGAGGGATAACACCAGCCAGGATAGAGTTGGGTACCATTCACAGTTGACTGGATAACAGTACATGGAATTTGCTACCAGTAGCTTTTACTGTGCTTAATCTGGAATAGCAAAAATATAATTCCAGTTGTAAAAAGTAAGCTTAAACTCATTTTCAATATTGTACATTTTTAAAACATTGGGTTAGGCATTTTAAATACTACACAAATTAAATCCCCTCCCCCCCAACATCCAGCCTGTCAGTCTGTCACCAGGGATAAACGTGAGACAAACACCAGGATATCTCGGAGGAAGCTCTCGTGGGACCTGTTGCTCTGGCCAGCTTTGAATTTTGCAATACCAATACTACAGCTTGAAAAATGTAAGCACACTTTGGACTCTCCACTCACTGTCAATTCACAAGCTGCAGGGATGCTGTATTTCACTCTCCCTAACCCACACACTCACTCACCGCTGAGCTGCTCTACTCTCACACAGATACGCTCTCTGGAACCAACTGATTAAATGTGAATCAATACTCTGTAACACCAACGTAATTTGGACAGTTCCTCTGAAAGTACAGATTTGGGACACAGCTTTACACCTAGCATCAGATAGAAAATATATCAAAGGACCAAGAACTCTGGAGGTCCCTGTCGACAACCTATACTCCTGAGAGGGTGCCAAGGGTAAGTTAATACAGGCAATTCAGGAGAAGTTGTGTCCTCACAGGACACACTTAAAGTACCCATCTCCCAAAAAACCTGACGTACCAATGCGACAAAGGGAAGATGAGAGAAGAAACCGTGAAGACTCCTTGTCACTTTCATATTTAAGACTGGATTACAAAAAGTGTTAATTTAAGTTTCAGTCAAATTAAACACAAATCAAATGTATTTATATTTCCTTCATCTGTCTCAATCAAATGCCATTTCTGTTTGTTCTCAGTGCTGCAGATTAATTTTTAGTAACTCTTATCTCTTTATATCTCTTTTTTCTTATTTAGTCTATGTCAACATCTTCAGAGGTTAATCACTGGGAGACAGCCCTGGGAGACAGTCGAGTCTCTGAGTAAGAAGTATTTGCAGATGGACTGATTTAGTTGCTATCTGCTTTACTGACTGATGGCGGTCCGTTCACTATCTGACTAACTGAACAGCTAATTGACCAGCTGACTGGTCAAAGTGTGGCCCCAAGACAGAAGTCAGGCCATACTTTGCTTCCTGCCGTCATTATAACATGCCATCCATGCAGCAACAGCGTGACAGATCTTTCATGCACTAAGGTCCACATTGAAAACAAAGCTAAAATACCATTTAAGATCAAATTGGTAGGTACATTAAAGGTTTGCGTGCCATTACCTTGACTCCCATAGTCTAAGTCTAGGATTTCCTTTTCCCAACTAAGTATTTAACAAGAAGCAAATGCTCTCTGCAGTAACATTGGGCGCTTTCTTTTTTTCCCATTGAACTCACACCAACAGGAAGCAAACACAATGATCTTCACTGTAGCTTTCCACAGAGTGATGGGCATCGGCACGGGGACATTATTTGCTCTAAATTAACAGTAATGATGACCCAGGTTATTTTTTGAATGTTGATGACTTATGTGGTTAAAACTTATAATCAGGAATAAACCCCCATCAAGCCTGCACCAAGCTGTTCTCTTTATTGTACAAACGTGCCTGCTGTGAACTGTATTTACTTTGCTGCAGCTGCTTTAACACTAAAAGGGATCTTTATCATCCCAGCACTGAAGGATTTGCATTAAATTGACAATCCCATTTGTTTATGTTGAATATTTGAACCCTTGTGAGCTATAAACTACCATCTGTTTATAATGTCAGTGCCGACTTTGAAAAAACAGCCGGTTTAACAGTGGATCATATTTAGAGAATATCATAACATGAACATCATATGATTCTTAACCCTCCGGTATCATTCGATTGGACTACGCAAATTAGTCATTCGGGACAAAAATGTCCACTGTCAAATACTTTGATAAAACATTATATTAAAAGTTTTGTTTCTCAAGTTTTTTGGGTTCAATCTTTAAAGCAACTTCCGCCCTAATCAAAAATACCAAATATTTAATCATTTTCAGGATTTTAACCCTTTAAAGGCCATTTTGAATACATCAAATCACTGTTGTTTTTCATGATAAAAACAGAGAAAAGGATTTATTTTCCATATAATACATATCTGGGGAATGGATTTTTATTACAGTCTTGGATATGTGAAAGATTAGCAACAACATTTATTTTTTTGCACAAAATCAGATTAAACCAAAAACTCCCACATTAGTCATTTGGGACAAAATCGTCCACAGTGATACCGGAGGGTTAAACATATGTTCCTGTCAATTTGTAAAGGCCTCCATTAAACAACATTACAGAGTGCACCTGTAATCACAAGATGCGGTACATAGTGGTGAGCACTAACAAACCCTTATCCATCATCTGGCCAAATATCATGCCTCTATCATGTGCCATCCCATAGCATTTATAGTGACAGATCGTTGTTCAGCGTCACTTGATCAATTGAAAACGGAGGGCAAAACATTTAACAAAAGAAAGATTGACTTAAAATGCTTCAAATGGTCTGGGTGCAAGTCCAAAAACCGGCATGTAAAAAAAAGAGCTGTTACGTGGTTCAAATGGCATGCCAAAATAAATATGGCAAAGAAACAACAACTATTCCTGGCAGTCGTGAAATGAGTGACACAGATGGCACTCGGTTAATCAACTGATAAACTTGGAGTCATGTTTCTCTCAGTAGAAAATACATGAAGTATACACAGAATCTCTTCTATTTCTCACCAATTTGAACTGTAGGCAACAACACATTTATTTATTTCAAGCTTCATCATACCATATTACATTCCTGCCCTCATTTTCATCTTCGTTCCCTTTCCTACCTTCTTTCTTTGTATTTCTGACAGGACTTGCTTCACACATATTATCTGCTTAGTCCTCACATAAATCTGTTGACTGAAACAATAATAAAGGCAATGCGGTTCATGACTTTTGTATCGTCATGCAGATATCTTAAAAATAAGCATATGAAGAAAAACAATTGTGTCAGTAAATGTTCTTAAACAGCAGACACTACCTCCAGTACGCAAGGGTTTGAGATTACAGTAACTGCAGTGCCAAAGAAGGATGTAACTTCTGAGGCAGCCTCACACTGATAACAAATAAACATAGAAACTCAAAACACTTATATTTTCACCTCCAGTCCACCTTCAGTGCCTTGTACATTGTAATTTGACTTTGACATTTGAAGTATAGTGATGCCTTACAGGCTCATGCTTCAGGGCGGGGATTGTCATGTTATCAATGAGGTAAAGCACTTGTAATGCCACAAACTGATCTGATGTCACATAATAAGTATGAGCCTTCCTCACAACGGTGCTTAAAGGGAAGATAATGATGTATAATTGTATCTCTGTGATGATAAGAGTGGCAACAACAGTGGGGCTACAGTAATACAACCAGACCAAAAAAGCTATCGTACCACATGAATGACGGACTGTTCCTCTCAACGTTAAGCTGCCTCCTCTGATGGATCGGCACACTTTGATCAATCCCAGGCCGCTAATTACATGAATCCAGATGTCAATAACAGACAACAGAGTAACAACTTTGTTTTTTTTTCAGAGAGATTCACCGTTACATTTAAAATAACTTTATTAACAGCCCATTTCTAATATTTTGTTTGGTTTTTCTCCATAGATTGTGTATGTTTTTCATCTGGTTCTAGGGTAATGTCAAATGAGAAGATATATGATTATAACTTTAAACATTTCAGTCATAATGCCATATGTCAAGATTGCACAGATGACATTACAAAGCTTTATTGTTATTCGACAGACTTTACTATATTCCGACTACTGACCTTTCTTTTCTTAGTAAGTTAATTGACAGTTATATAGAAATAATACAATAGGTAATGAACAGCGTATGTTAAGAGCTTATCATAACTGAAAAACAGCTTTTTATTAATCATTGGCGTTATACTAAATTATAATGCCTTCGTTGCCTCTTCCCAAAAGAAACAGCATGTTACTCCACATGGGACTAAATAAATGCCTGGCTTGGCTTTAATGCATTATAATCAATTTATGTAACACATGGGATTTAATTTATGAATTGTATTAGTGCATAAGGGAATTAGCATTCAGACCTCTGAGATCATCACACAGATCCAAAATGCGTTACTGATAACATGAAATCAAAAGCCTTCTATCTTTCACTGAGCTTTGACGGTTGATCATTGTGGGTGTGTGTGTGGGTGTGTGTGTGTGTGTGTGTTTAGGATTTATTAAGTTGTTCTTGTACTGTCTTCTGTTATTGCTTTTCCTGTAGATATTTTATCATTACATTCATAAACACAAACTACTTGTTTATTATGCATTTTAATGTAAAACACATTGAGTTTCTCATGTTAAAATGTGCTTTGTAAATCCAATTGCTTAGCCCTGCTTTGCCCAAATGCCACCAAAGCCTCCTGTGATGAATCCCAAATGAACCTATAAATATGCATGATCACATTTTTGTCACACTAACAAACACACAGCGCTTGGCAAATTAAGTCAGTGTCTGTTGAAAAGACCGAATGGCTTTGTTGATTGTACTGCTGCAAGACTTCTTGATATAAAAACACAACATCCTGATTCAACACTGAATGCTGTAACTTCAAGATGAATTCCCGATTGATGGCGTGGGCGGGTGTCTAGAGTTACTTCAATTCCCTCTGTTGAGCTTCTTGCAATAAGAACCTGAAGTGGTTTATGATTACTTTTCTGATTATCTATGTGAGCACACTGTCTTTCTGAATGTTGAAGCCTAAGGCAGCCATTCCTGGTGGAATAACTGTCACTGTCCCAAGATTAGAGAGTAAAAGGTCAGCTTGAAATGTACTTTATAAAGCATATAATATGACCTGTCACTAATTCATAGTTTCGTTTTTTGGCTCCGGGATCTTATTTTCATTTCCTGTTGATGAACACCTGAAACAATTTAGAGCTACATCGTCAAATGCACTTTTATGTCTTTTATACATACATATGTGTCCCCTGTGTGTCGGGAAACTCACGCAGCGTCAGAAAATGAAACCCTCTCTCTTTTCTTCCGTACCCAAATCTCTAAAAACGGGGGTACAACGGAGCTGATCCAGATTTAGGTCCGATATGACGTAAAATCGGAAATGTGGACCCACGGCCCTATCAGAAAGTTGCTATCAGAAACAATGCCCGACTGTTTTGGATGTAATATGGTCGGTGTTTACATTAGCATCGCTAACACTCAGAGCTAACCTGTACTGGAGAGCATGTGTGTGAATAAGCAGGAAATAACAGGAACTCACCTTGTGGTATAACCGGCAAGAGAGAAAGCCTTTGAGCTCCATACTGTTTCAGAAATAATCCTTGATAATCCATGATATGGCGTTTCATCACGGCAGTATTTAGTTTAGACAGTAGCTGCCGGGTCCCTCATGAGCTCAGCCCCCTCCTTTTACAGGAGGGGGCTGAGCTCCTTTTTACTCCTTTTTTAAAGCTTTATACCCAAAATCAGCCCTTTTGAAACAGGAAGTGAAATAGAGGGATACAGTATGAGGCATGGCTAGAATGGGTGATCTGTTTGGTACTTTGAGCAAAACACTTCATAGACATGTTTTTTATATATTTGTATATATCTGAGACCTATGCTACTGCCTAAAAATAGCATGATAGGTGCTCACATCATGAGGACTGATCTGCTGGACAGAGTGAGATCAAGCTGCGCTCCTCATGCAGACATCTGGCCTGTTTGAGAGGATGTTGCTATGATTATTTCAGGATAACACTAATCGCTGAGATTGGGATTATGATTATAACTCACCAGCACACAAACAGAGGTCCCGCCATAGTTCAGGACTAAAATAAACATTAAAGTAAACCAATCAGTGACAGGTGAATAAATGTCATTAGGCCAACATATTAATACAAATACATGTAATACAATTATTAGGATTATTACTGTATGACATTCCTGAAAACAATTGGAGTTTCTAGTACATTTATATATTTACTCGTACTAATACACCACTTTATATCATTAAATATATACATTTGTACATATTTGTTGTTATGTTGTGCAAAAACGTGTAGTTTATTATTTTATTTAATATTTTTGTAGTAGATTGTTTATTTATCTTTGTTTGTTAATATGAATAGTTTATTTTATTTAAATGTTTTCTAATCTTTTTTGCAATTTTTTTAACGATAACTTTTTATATTTACCTACGTATTTTTATTTTTGTTTTCTTCATTGCACATTTTTATTTTAAATTCTTACGTTTTTTATATAATTATTGTGTTTTGATTTATTTAATCTTTTAGTGCATATTTTGACATTAACTTATTTTTTGTAAAAATGGTTTCATTGTATTTTATTTAATCTTATTTAATTATATAGATCTGTTTATATGAGTTTTTTATTTCATTTTAAATTATTTTGTATGTAATTATAAAATGAAGCACCTGTGACAAAACCAAATTTCCCCTGGAATAAATCAAGTATTTTCGGAATCAGAAGAAACCATTAACAATTGATATTGTAGTTCTAAAACTCATTTTAAAATCAGATATCCAGCTTCAGAATAAATCTCTGTTTCCTGCAGCTCCAGCGTCATCAGCGATCCTCTCTGCAGGTCCTCTTTGTAAATCCCCCATCACCTCTCCTCCTCCACCTCCCTTTGTTGTTCCCCCCCCCCCCCCTCTCTGTCCCGGGGTTACATCACAGTCCCAGAGGAGCCCTGATTCAGCACCAAGTGTACAGTATGCCCTCACGCTGCATCACTTTCCAGGCAGTACGATATCTCTAATGCATCCCCCCCCTCATCTCTCCTCCTCCCAACCACATGCCCACCCAGAGAAAACTGGGAGAAGAAAAGATAAGATACAATAAAATACAAATATTTATAAAAACATGAAACGTTATGTATATATGTATACAAGCATAGGAAGTTTAAGTTAAACATTTCCATAAAGGATCCAATTAAATACAATATTCTTTAAAAGTGTGAAATAAAAAAATAATATAAAATGTAAAATGTAAAAACACAATAAAAAACTATCAATATAAACATAGGAAGCTATAGTAAAATTGTGCAATAAAAAGATAGAATAAAATTGCCCACCCTGACGCTCCCCTCACCCCACCCCTCCGGAAATCAGTCTGCTTTCCCTGTGAGGAAAACAAGCGCTCCCATGTGTGCAAAGCTCCAATTTCACCGCTGGCTGTGCCTCGGACAACTTACTGTAAAACATCAGGGCGACACCTCCATCAAATATTTATGGAAAGCATGAATATGGAGGAGGACATCAAAGCTTTACCTAGGCTTTACAGTTTTTACAGACTGGTCTGCTTTCCTTTTTCAGGTCAGAGAAATAGTCTCCAAGTTGTGTATTCATCTCATATGACATACTATGAAATGTATTATTTATTCATATACAGTGAGCTGTTAGGTGATTTGAGATGGGGTTCCTTGTCAATCAGAAGACACAATTTCCAGAATATTGCATACAAACATGACACAGACATGATAATGCATTACCTTTAGGTATATTACGGAAAATGATGGTATATTTGATTTAAATGTTAGCCAAATCATTGGATTACATTGGACAGTGTAGCATTCAACATACCTTTAGTTGATATACAGTAATAGATCTTAATAGTCTACTGTCAAAAACTGCTGATGAGGCAAAGCCACCACAGCCATTACCCTCTTTTACGCTAGCATGCATTATTAATCCAGTCATTTAAAGTAAAGCTAATCAACCGCTGCTAAATGCTTTGTTCCCTCTCTCGTGTGAGCTGTACAGACTACAGTGACATGCATTGTGGCGCTTTGTGAGCAAATGAAAAAGATTGATATCTCAGCGCTGTCCCTGCTGCTGAGTGTCTCTCTGTTGGAGCTCTTTAGGGGGGAAACCCCAAACAGGACTATTGGGTGCAGGGCCGTCCCTCCCTACAGGCCGATCATGCAGACTGCGTGGGGCCTCACCTTGCGGAGGGGGCCTCATCTTGCGGAGGGGGCCTCAACTGCCGAAGAATGCGGCGCACCTATGCGGCGCACCTATGGCGCTTATGCGGCGCAATTAGTGTGGCGCGGCTCCACATAGCACCCCCCTGTCGATGCTCGCGAAACAGAGGGCCTCATCATATAACTTTGCTTGGTGCCTCATGTTGGCCAGGGACGGCCCTGTGCCCATCCCCCCATGTGAATCACACCTGGCACACACACACACACACAGAACAATTTGATACATTTCCCGCTCTTATGTGCCCATCCCCCCACATAGATCACACCTGGCTGGCACACGCAATACATGTTCGGTGTATTCTTTGTCTATTTAGCCCACTGCAGTTGTTCATACCAGTAGTCAGTAGTCTGATACAATATTTACAGTTTGAAAGGTTGTTATATGAAATGTGGTGATGATTAATGGTTTTTGTGTTAATGTAATAGCGGTTAAAACAGGATCAGTCAAATTCGACCTCGAACACCAAAAGAAGGGGGGAGGGGGGGAACGAACACAACAGGAGGGTTAACAAAGTACTGTAGCTGTGGTTTGTATCTAATGCTTAAGTTTGGTGCATTACTGACAAATGACCACCAGATGGCGCCATTGAAACAATTTAAAGATGGCTGCTTCAGGTCTGGGGGGAAAACACTGGGGAAATAATCTGAATTGGAAATAGCTCATGAAACTCTGATCACACATTAGTTGAGTCAAGCTGTCGTTCATCACTTTCACTGATGCAGGCCAGCGTACACACACTCCTGTTGTGTGTGAGTGTGTGTGAGCAGAGATAATTTTGGCCTCTTACTACTAGCACATTCCTGTCATGTATATTTGACGGCCCTCTGTCACCAGAGAGGACTTGCAGGCTTTCCAGGTCCTTCCAGGAACTGTTGTTCCCACAGGGCAGCTGCTGCAAAGGATTCATGAATCAGTCAAATTAGTATTAACAGGAAACGCAAGATGTGGCATGTTTATGTGTGATGTATGCCTTTTATTTCTTTTATAGGCTGTTATTATTATTATTATGATGTTGTTGAATAGCTGCTCCATTTGTCGCACAAGAATAACAAGACCAAACATGACATTAAGTAACAAACGTGTACACTACCAAAGAACACAATTAAAGATATATAGTAACTGTGATTTAAAACATACAAATTGCTGTTAATTTCCTATGGTTACCGAAATAATAATTAATTTCTTTGTTTTATTTTAAGCTATTTATTCAAAACAAATGTTTTTTGGATGTAGCTCATGCACAGACATCATTAAATAATCCTACAAAGATTGTACCTTTTTATATATTTTTGTATTTAAATTAGAAATGCATGCAGTGAAAAGGAAGCCTTGTAATAAAATAATAATATTATTAATATTGTTACTGGACAATTCAGCTGCTGTTTTTTTATAGTTTAGAATTTTAAACATGCAACACAAAAACATACAATATAAAACATAAAACACTATGAGTATTTCCAATAATATTAGTTATATATCTTTTTTTGTTTTTTAGCACCCCAGCTCTATTAAAGTACATTTTCCTTAGATTTTTTTAAATACTTATTTTTTTTTATATTCTTACCTTTTTATTCTTATATTTGTCATTTTGTGTTGTTCAATTAAAATAGTATAACACCCTGAGAAACTGTCAGGTAACACGAACACTCCTGCAAAATGTGTAGGTAGGTGTCACCGAATTTACAATTTTCACAACCCTGATTCTTCTTCTTTTAGGAGTCCCTCACTAAAATTTACAGGATTGTTCGTGTACGTTTTTGGTGATTACTCACACACAACACACACACCACACACCACAACACACACACACACACACACACACACACACACACACACACACACACACACACAACAACCAACAACACACACACACACATACACACACGCACAACACCTCGTGCGTCGACTGACCTCAATACTGTAGCGGTGTGATTCTCTCTCCTTCCTCTCCCGGTCAAGACCAATTATAAACAGTACCGTCGACCACGTTACCCCTTTGTTAAGTTTAGGCGGAGTGAGTGGAAATTAAATTTGTCTGCGCCTCTTGATCTTGCGACGACCGACGACGGACGAAAACCGACTAAAAAAAAAACTACCGTAATTTTAGGTCTAACACAAAGGAAAAAAAACTTGGGAGGAGGTAGGAGGAGGTGTACCCGAAAAGTAAAGGTCGTGTTTTACGTTTTCCCTGCGCAAAGTTAATAGTCTTAGATCCGTCCGGTCTTCCCCTCCTTCCTATATACCCTTTGTCTCACACACACACGCAACACACACCACACACAGCACACACACACACACACACAACACACACACACACACACACACATCACACACACACCACCACCACACACACACACAACACACACACAACACACACACACACACAACACTATTCGTCCCTCGAGACAGAAAAATTGTTTGTGTGGGGATGGGTGAGTGTACGTCTGCCGTCCTGTTTGTGGTGTGTGTGTGTGTGTGTGGTTGTGTGTGGTGGTGTGTGTTGTGTGCGTGTTTGTTTGGTGTCGTTACTTTTTTAATTTTAGTCCGAATTAAAGAACACACAAGGAAGTTTCTAATATAACGTCCATTTTCCCGAGAGACTCAATAAATAAGTTGTACAAAAAGTATTTAATCTTGTCGGATTTTTTACTAGAAACTATAAATAAGAACTACATTTTAATTCCTTTACACGCTTTACGACTAAATATTGAAGGTATCCTCATATTGGACTGTATAAACCCCGTAACCGAACAGAAATGGTTTGTTGAGTCTAGGGTGTAGGGAAGTATACCATATAAGTTCGGAACCTGATTACTTTTCGGAGGTTTAGTAGGGGGAACTCCTCCGAACTGGTTTAGTAAAGACCCCGAACAACGAGCTGAGTAAACTACTTAGTTCACAATCGAGAATATGGAGGATATCGTAACTATAAGAGCCGTAAATTCAGTAACCATTAGGAATGACGGTGTATTATACCTAATGAATTGTTAAAAATTATATAATGTTGTACATTAGTCTGTTTATACGTAACCGTGAATATCACGTACCCGTATAAGTTAAAATCAAGGTAAATTCGTGGATTACATGTAATGTTGGAACGTAATTATACTAACAAGACGTCTCAACGAATAACCTTCCATAAAGGGAAATTGACAGGAAAGTCTTCCAAAGAGGGGATATCCTACGGAGAGAGAAAGAGTGGGTGATACCACTGGTGTATTTTGTGTGTGTGGGTGTGTGTGGTGTGTTGGTGTGTGTTGTGTGTGGTGTGGTTGGTGTGTGTGTGTGTGTGTGTGTGTTGTGTGTTGTGTGTGTGGGTGTGTGTGGGTGTGTGGTTTGTGTGTGTGTTGGTGTGTGTGTGTTGGGGTGTGGGGTGTTGGTGGTGGAAAGTAGAAGCGGTCGTCCAGGAACCCCGGAAGACCAGCCGGAACTAACCGTCGACCTCGTCCCAGAAGTCCCAACCAGGTACCTTCAGTACCTACAGGAGGGACCCACCGGTGAAGGCCACGCTCAACGACCGGGGTTTGACCCCCCGACCACCGGGGCCCCGTCCCTCTAGGCCCGCCCAATCCGACTTGCACTCTCCGAACTTGATTGAAGTCTCCCCCTCCTCCTTCCCCTGCCACTACCTCCCCCCTCCCTCCCTTCCCTACCATCCTCTTATCGCTTGGACGTCTGAGATTAAGTTCTAGTTTTATTTAGGTTAAATTCACTGCATTAACCCTGTTTCCGCGCAGCAGTGTCTCCCCGTTCCACTGCGCAAATTCTAGAGTGGAACCTTAAGGGGCTAATAAGGCGGTCAGGGTACTTCTTTTTTCCACATGTTTAATTTTCGTTCTCCCCTGACAAGAGGTTTTTACCCGTCGGTACAAAGCGGCCTCAGATTAATAGGAGAGCCAAGACCGAACTTCGGAAGTGGAGAAAACTTTGTTGAGACGTATTACTGCGCGTGGGTCCTTCGTGTCTACCCTGGGACCTCGAGCGCCCGCTCCATTTCCAGGGAAACTCAATCACAATTTCCTTTGAGAGCGAGCCCCAGGCCCAGGCAAACCAGCCTCGAACTAAAAACCTGTAGGCCTCCCCCCTTTTCGTTCTTAATTTTATTTCGTCTAAAGTTGCGCCCTACCCGGCAAGGTCATAGTACACACTCTCTTCCTAATCTTTTGCTCAGCTTCCTTCTCAGGAGGTTCTAATCTTTTTTTGTATTTGAAACAACAAATTTATACTCGGCTGTTTTATATTCTACTTTCCTTTATGTTCTCCTAGTGGGGGGCTTTTTTTTTATTAATTATAGGGCATCATTACTTCTACGTCTATCCTACTCCTGACTACCCGAGAATAAAAGGAGGGAGAGAGGGCGAAGAGGGAAAGAGAGCCGAGCAGAGAGAGAAGAGTGTGTGTGGTATGTGGTGTGGTGTTTTGTGTGGTGGGAGAGAGTATAAAAGCCATGGAAAGAAAGACCTGGGGAGAGGAGTCCAGTCGGACCCCCTTGGGTTTGGTGCCCCGGCGAGACACTACAGTGGCCGAGTGGCCCCCTTTTCCGTAACCCCCGCACCCAGTAAACGTAATTTATCCGGTGCCGAGGGGACAGGTCACTATTTTTTGTAAGACGCAAGGTCCTATGTACCCCTTTTTACCATTTTAAACTCAACAAAAAGGGTACTTTGTTAATATGCCAAGTTGACGATTTAAAAATGAACTACCGTTTAAATTTAAGATTGACAACCCTTATTGAAAATTTACTATAAGTTGAACCAAATTTAATAGGAGGTTTGGCAAAAATATTATCTCGGTCAACCAGGTTTGATTTTTTTACTGTTGAACTTTAGCAGGATAACCAACAACCTATATATTTGTCGGTTAAACAAAGTCGCAAGTTCCAAGAAATAAACAAGTATGCTTGTATCGATGTTCTCATCAATAGCTACTTTCAGAATCCAGTGGTCCGAAGGGTTGTCACGTTGTGGTATTATGTCTTTTTGTTTTTGTATATCACCGTGCATTATAATGTTTCATTTTATGTTTTTCTTTTATCAGAATTTTTTTTCCACTTTTCCGGTCAAGACAGTGACCGAAAGACCTGTAAAATATGTGGTTGTATACTAGTCAAACGAAATAAGTTTTACTGCTGTAAAATTATATGGAAATTTTTATAGTATTTCTAGTTTTCTCTGCAGTACTGAATAATCCTAATCAAGACAAAGTATACAAAACACAACGTACAAATTTGAAGATTGATATATTTCGTCGTCCGACTTAACTGGTCATTGTAATAATCTTAGTTATGAACCAAAAAATAAACATTCCGGAAGGGTATGTGACGTACGTCAGGTTAAATTTATCGAAGAAGTAAACATGCTGTTTACCCCTTTTGATAACTTTGTTGTGGGTTTTAATTTATTATCGTCGGATATTTGATTTTTTCGTATGTAGTGTGTAAAGTCCGTGACGATATGTCCGATAATTGCATAATCTCACAACGATTCTGAATTTCCTCTTATCAAGCCAAAGTTGTTCATAGACTATTGAAAAACAAATGGATTAATAAAAAAGTGAAACCCCTAACAACCTTAAAAGGAAATTATCCCAATTAGAGCTCAAGATCAATACGGATGTCCACATGGGTACCTTTGCGTTGTAAATATATACCCGATTTCTTTCGGTGTGGAGGGGGCGGGTTAAAGTCGGGTTACCGAACCTGATCGTCGACCCTAACAACGTGTCCACATTCTTGTGTGGGTGGACTCCGACTCGAGGAGTACACCTACCTGGTACTTGGGTGTGGGCGGGGAGAGGAAGAAGAGAAGTGCGACCCAGTAAATTTGTCCCTCCCGGTTTTTTGTTCTTACTGGGTGACCCAGGACTCTCATTGGTGACTTCTCGGCCGTGTCCGTGTCCCACTCTGAAGTCCCCAACAACAAAACGAGAAACATGGAAGTGGGAGACACAATAGAATCTTTACAACCTTTTAGACTAATAAAATGGGTGTGTTGCACTGTCCCAAACCGTCCCAGGTTTATTCTCGAGTTTGTTTCGTTAGGTGGCGTGTGGGGTTCACAGGTCTACACCCGCCTTTTGCTCAGAGTGGTGATAATTGTTTTGAAAGAACGATGTACCATGTCCCATCCTATTGGTGTTACCTGCATTTAAACCAAGTCCCTTATATTTGACTTGTAACATAAAATATGTTACAATTGAATTATAATATACCGCCTTACCAGAAGTGAGTATTGTTGTTTGCATATATGAATACCCTCATAACTTTATCAGTGTACCATACTCTCCAATTTCACCATAAATTTAAGGGCGTGTTCAAGCCCAGCGTCTTCGTGCCAAGCAGACAAAAAGGAGGGGACTAATTTACAAGGGATAGACGAAGCGCGAGGTCTCTGTCGTGTCACCGGAGCGTGCGCGGCTGACAACGGTATGGTCATGGGCGTCTGGACGGCGCCGCGATAACCGACTTACATCCAGTGAGCGCCGAGACGGAGCGAGGATGAACCATCTTCAAATCCAGTGTCAGAGCGGCGGGTGTCCAAAGGGGTACGATGACGGCGCACTGTCCGGCAGACCTCCCCCCCCCCTCCCCCCGACTGACACTAATCTCGGACTTTCTTTTAGGTGTTAATAAAGAAAT
>NW_011357369.1:399000-413303 GCF_000735185.1 Notothenia coriiceps
TTTTTCTTCTTGCGGGTTTATCACAAAGTGAGAGTTCTTTTTTTATCCCTGCTTTTTAAACACATGTGCTCTACAGTAAAGGTTAGCTCTGAGTGTTAGCAAGGCTTGCTAATGTAAACAAAAGACGAGATTACGTCCAAATACATCGTCAGGTCCTTGTTTCTGATAGCAACTCTGCGGGTCTGCCGACGTCCACAGGCGATGGAAATCTGTATCCGCTCGATGTACACCCGTTTTAAAAGAGTTTGGGTACGGAGGAAAAGAGAGAGGGTTTTATTTTCTGACACTGCGTGAGTTCCCCGACACACCGGGGAACATAGTTATGTATAAAAGACATCACATCAGTGCATTTTGCATGATAGGTCCCCTTTAAGAATAGCCGTTTAAGCATTTGGCTCATTCGTTATACAAAAAATACATTTTCTCTAATAAATAAAGCTCTAAGATAAGTGAAGTAAATATTCCTCATTGTAGTGGTGAAGAAGTATAATTCAAAGAAAACGCTCAAAGTAACATATCAAATACTTGAGTAAAAGTAGTTACATCACCTATGAGTACAGACTGTTAAAGGAAGCTCTGATGTTTGAGCAATTTCTATCTAGACATTGTGTCCGTCTGTAATGGAAAGGATACAAATATAACATTCAAATAATTGAGTAAATATTTTAGCTTTAGTTTTTTTACCGTTTTTTATACTTTTCACCTAAAAGTATAAGATATTCAACAATAATAGTTTCAAGTTACCTCCCAGGATAAGATGTTACATTTGTATTTTGTTTGCGCAAACGTAAGACTGCATAAAATCAAGATAATGAAAATATAAGAAAGCTACAGGTAAAAATAAATAATACTAAGCTGATAAAAATAGGAAAAATAAAACAAAATTCACCCAAAAATGAATGAATAACTAGAACAAAGTAAACAAAACAAATATGAAAAACAATACGGGTACAAAAGAAAAACGACATGCGTACATACACACGTCAAGAAATAATTAGACACCATGAATTATATTTGATGAAACCGTAATTACCTATTTATTGCTATTATATTTGTAGTGGTGTTAGATTAACTTCTCCTTCACTTTAGATTACTCTTTTTATTCTTGTGTTATTTACTTTAATATTTGACTTATTTTCACTAAACACTATTTTATTTTTGCACTGGTGTTGATTCTTATACACTTTACAACTGTATAGTGTTTTTTAAACTCCTTTTGAAAATTTTGGAGCAATCAAAATAATTGTTTGGGTTTTGTGTTTTAAGTATTTATTACTAAATTGTGTTTCGTCCGGCAGTGGCTCAGTCAGTAGGGGCTTGGACTGTGAGCCGTAGAGTTGCCAGTTCAAGTCCCCGACCAGACCTAAATATGGAGTGTGGACTTCTACTTGGCGAGGTCCCAGTTCACCTCCTGCCCTGCCGTAGTGCCCTTGAGCAAGGCACCAGACATCCCCCTTCCCACCTCACTCCCATTGCTCCCCGGGCGCTGTACAATAGCTGCACACTGCTCCTAGTACTAGACTCCTGGTACTAGGATGGGTTAAAAGCAGGGAACACATATCACTGTGTGTGCTGTGTGCTCTGCATGTGTGACCATTAAAGAGGGTTTCATCCCTCCCTATTCTATTTGTTTTTTTTGAGAGAAAAAATACTTTATTGCGGGGTAAATAAAGTGTTGTTATCCTAAGCCACCAGCAGAGGGCGACACAGACTGCAGATTTATGGAGCTGGTCCACAGATAACTTATGTCATGGTGTAACACGTCTGAAATAAATCTCCATCTTCATTTTTGAAACGTTAGATTTGATAGATTACTAACTTTATCGTAGCATCTGCAAATACTAACTCAGTGCATCTGTCAAGATCCATGTCTCATTATATACTGATGGCAGGTCTTTTAACTTTTCCTCCAGCAGGCTGTCAAACATCAGCTTCATTTAACAGTCTGTACTCAGGTAATGTAACTACTTTTACTCAAGTATTTTATATGAGTGTTTTCTTTTAATACATTATACTTCTACTCCACTACAATGAGGAATATTTACTTCACTTATCTTAGAGCTTTAGTTATTAGTAACTTTGCAAATGTATTTGTGAAACAAATGAGCCAAATGCTTAAGTCTTAATTGGCAGTCTTCATTTTAAATATTGAATTCTTTTTTCTCTCAATGTTAGTATAATCATTCAAAGATTGTTTGAATACTCCAGAGTAGGCTGTTCATTGATCCAATGTTTGGTTTGTAAAAATAGTATGAAGTGCCACCCAAATTACCCAGAGCCCAAAAAGCAAATATTTTGATTTCATTTGAAACTATTTGAGGAAAGTGTCAATGTTTTCTGTACAAACATGTTTGTTAACTTAAGCCGTCAGATAAAGCACAAGTAAAGATTTCATTAAGTCCGAGGTGTTATACCTCAACATTTAACGTATAAAGAACAAGACACCAAACAGAAGCAGTGAGTTCACATTTTTTATTTTTTTATTTGTTTTAGTACAACAGTTCAAGTCACTAGCCACTGTTTCTATGAGGTGCCTAAGTGTATTGCTCGTGTGCATCCCATGTGTAGACAGCCCCCGCCCCCCTCCCCAAATTCAGTCAAGATGGCGACCGTCTTCCAAACCTGGCATTTCAATTCACAGCAAGACGTTATGTGCTTTAAGACCCCAATATGTTTTACAAAAAGCCAAGAATCAGCAGGAGCAAACTAGCAAAGCTTCACAAAAACACAGAGAATAACAGCAGACGCCTCAATTTTAACCTTTTGCTACTTTTTTTATTTTTAATATACAGTAAGTGCCGAGAACAGGTGTAGTTCACAGAGACAGTTTGCAAAACTCACTATGAAATAGGCAGGGATAAAAGACCTATGCATAGAAACATGCTTTCCTTACAAAAGGATAACTGCTAATTTTCAAAAAGGGTAGAAGCTGCACCGACAAGCTACATATCAAATGGAATAGACATGAGGGCGGGGGGGGGAAATGATCCACATGTGAAACCAGCGCAAATACACTCATAGTAGGAGAATTGAAAATTTCACAAAGTACTTGAATTTATTTCAAAAAAGTTGGGAGGTGAACACAAAAAAAATACTGGCCGAACGAAAAATAAATCAATCTTTGGATACGTAAAAAACCCTATACACGCTCCTGTGTGAAACTCAGTCCTCGGTGCCTTCTTTGGTTTCCTTGTTCTTTCGCACTTCTTCCAACTTCTTGTCCTATTTAGAAAAAGGAAGGTTGGGTAAGTTACAACACACCTGGAAGAAATAAATGGTGCTACTTTATCCATTTAAAGATTTAAACACTGACCTTCTCCTTGAATTTATCATTCATCGCTGCCAAAAGTGCTGTGCGGTTCTCTTTGTTGGCCTCCATCTTCTGATTCAGCTTCTCCTCTGCTATCTTACTGAAGTTGTTGTTCTCCTCCATAGCTTTCTGTAGCACCTCCTTTTCATGCTCTCGCTTCTCAGCCAAGTGCTTCAGAACCTCGGCTTCATGGTTCTGCAAAAAGATTAAATGTTGCATCAGCCACAACCAGCCTTCAGATGTGAATCAGACGTAATGCTTTCAGATTCAAACACCTGATTTAATTAATAATTTCTTACCTTGCGTCTCTCCTCTGCAGCGTCCAGCTTCCTCTGGATTTCCTCCAGCGACATCTCCTTCTTCTTGGGCGGAGACAGGGGGAATTCTCCCTTGGGATCAGAAGCAGCGAGGATCACCTCGAAGGCTTGGCCCGAGGCACGTTTGTCCAGCTCCTTGACCAAGAACTCTGAACACACATGGTAGAAATACATTTAGACACAATGAACCATAATTGGGCAATCATTTACATTAAAATCTAAAGAGAATTTACCTTCAGCGGCTGCCATCTTAGAGTGCACTGCAGGTGAATTAACCTAAAGAGGAAATATTAAAAAGAAAAGGTCAGATCATTGCTATTGTAGTCTCTGGTGCATTTATAGTACATGAGCGACCTCTAGTGGATGTTTTACACCAGTCCCAATGCCATTTACAACAGACCCGTCTACATTGCCGCCAACTGAAAACCCACCCGATTAGCTTGTACAATATGAAAAAAAACAAAAAAAGCACTTGGACTTCTGTTTATGCAGCAGCTCTTACAATGGTCTGGCTTGTTGGAAGTACCATACTTATTACATGATGTTTTGGGCACAAAAAAAAACAACTAAATGCAAGTAATCTACAAAAGCTGAAGACATTTTCTTATGAAAAGGCACAATGGCGACATCATGCGGCCGTCTGCAGAACTGCACGCAACCACCGCCCATCCGTCCACAAAACAGCATGTCTGCAACACACCATTGTTTATCTGACTTGTGGCAGCAGTGACATTAATACCAGTCTGAAGGCAAGGTACCGCAGTGACCGCACTATCAGACATGAGGGAAAAGGGGCAGGGCTTTTCAAACGTTAATTGCTAATGCGCTAAACAAGTCGCTGAAACAAAAGGATGTGTGGGGGGGGGGCGTGGGCACGGCTGGCAGTGCCAGGTGCAGACAGGCCTGCAGTCAGAATAAAAAACAGCCAATATGCAGCCTCTGAAACGGGATTAGTGGGCGATGAGCTGGCGGAAAATGCTCATCAGGAGCACCTGTTCCTGCAGCATGTGTGTGAGCCGCAGGACGGGGGGGGGGGTTGAACACACACACGCACTGCAACAACAGGCTAAACATGCGGGGCGTGATTGTCTGCATAAATGTGTTCAAATGCAATGTCAACGATGTCATTTGTTAAGTTATTGGTACTTATTGGACCAATGAAATGTAATTTAGGGAATGTTACTCTAACGATAAGCAGAATCAGATGAATGAAACGACCCCTCCCATAATTGTTCTTAAAGGGTGCTAACTAGCTCATATTAGCTTTTGGATGCACGTTTTCTGCATCAGTATAAAGGACATACAAATGCATTAATCTTACGTTTATTAGAAAGGATTGAGGTTGGTGAATGCCCACACCTTGCCTTCCCAAATTGCCACCATTGTTTGGATTTAATTAGCTCTTGAAATGACTAAATATCCTCACTAATGATCATTTAAAATAATGTGTTTCAGATTTAGTTAGCATTGTGGTCTCACTCGCTCAGGAATGACAACCAGCATCAAACAAAGGCGCTTTTGACGAGCAGCTGCAGACAAAGACGCCCTGATGGCAGGTTCACTCCCACAGAAAATCCCCAATAACCAGGCTTTTCTTAAATCAGTGAACGGAAAACTGATAAAAATGTGACTGCTAGCTTACCAACAAAATCACAGACATGAAAGAAGTCTTCAAAAAAAACGACCTCGTCTGCAGCCATGTCTGTGCCAACTGTGCCACCATACAAAAGACCTCCAAGCTGCCCACAAAGTAACGATAAGCAACAAAAGAGCTGCAGAAAATCCAACATGCTGCCCAAAAATACAAACTCCAGCAAAAGCATCAAACCTGTCTCGCCTGGGTTTCTTTAAAACATCAAAAATATTACATTATTTGTACTTACAGACTTGGAAAAACACAGTTCTGGCGAGTCTTTAGAGATGCTGTCACACCCTCCTTCAGAAGCTTTGAACTGTGTTCCTCTTGTGCTGATCACCGCGAGCTCTGTGCTCCACCAAGCCAAGCGTGCGCTCATAAAAGCACCAGCGCGAGTGTCGTCACCTCAATTATCGTCTTTCATTGGCTGCTCGCTCACAGGGGATTCTGGGAGTTGTCGTTTTGGGGGATTTTGACGTTGAAACAAATGGATTAATCGTGCTTTTTAGTTGAGGTAGCATTTGTGTTTTGAAAGATGTTACTGTCTTGAAACGTTTTTTAAAGGTTTTTTTGTAAAATGTATTTCTAATTGTAGTAACTAACCAAAGCCCAAAGGTGCTAGACATGCCATATTTTAATGAAAGTCCAGTATGATGAAAAGTGTTGATTTAATTTTAATTTGTGATGTCTTGATTTATCAATGCAGCATTATATCAAAACACTGGACGAGTAGGACAGGGTGCTCTTTCTATTTTATATTAATATCTTTATTGAAAGCAGTTTTTACAAAATAACTTGCAATTGTGAGGGTTATTGTTTCCTCTTACAGTGATTTTTTTGTTATTGTTTACACACATGGCCTAATGTAGTTGATTTGGAAGTTTGGACTTCTGAAGTTGTTTTATTTTTTCATGGCTATGTAATTTATATTATGTATCTACAGGGCATTATTTGCACCTATCTATCTATCCAACAATTGAAACAAAAAACGTTATTGTGGAAAACTATGTCATTGATTAATAAAGCCTGGTACAGAGATCCTAAATAATGCTTAAACAAGAAATGTAGGACACAAGGAACCGCATAACAACTCCAAACATGTTAAGCCACATTGTTCATTTCTTTTCATATATTTCAGCATCTTAAAGTAGCGAGCGCCGTTGGGGAGAAAAGTTATGAATGAACAAAATAAATGTACTGTATGTGCTGTGGGAATATGACATTTACCCCCGAAAAACTAAACAAGATTAACAGCATCATGTGTCACAGTGTCCATCAATTGAAATATATTAAGTGGAGTTAACAATGGAATGTTCTGTTCCCTAGGGAATAAAAAATAACAGGAAATTAATTTACAAAATCAAAAGATAATGTTTATTGAATCAAAACAAAGAGCTAGCCAACTTTGTAAACAAACCAAAGACAAAATAAGAACAAATTTCTTGTAAAAGACAGTGACATAAGTAAACAATGTAAAAAGACACAATGGAGCACACCTTAAAACTCTAACAATCACCACAACACTGTTTGTCTATTGTTTTTGTGTTTACTTATCATGCAAAATGCACTTTTTTGTAACTTTTATACATAAAGGTGTGTCCCCGGTGTGTGAACTCACAAAGTGTCAGAAAATAAAACCCTCTCTCTTTTCCTCCGTACCCAAATCTCTAAAAACGGGGCTACAACGGAGCTGATTCAGATTTGCATTCGATATGATGTAATATTGGCAATGTGGACCCACAGCCCTATCAGAAAGTTGCTATCAGAAAAAATGCACGACTGTTTTGGGTGTAATATGGTCTTTGTTGACATTAGCATCGCTAACACTCAGAGCTAACCTGTACTGGAGAGAGTATGTGTTTAAAAAGCAGGAAATAAAAAAAGGAACTCACCTTGTGGTAAACCCGCAAGAGAAAAAGCATTTGAGCTCCATACTGCACATGCATACATACAACTCCATACATGTTTCAGAAATAATCCTTGATGTGGTGTAGAACAGGATGGCGTTTAATCACGGGAACATTAAACTGAATCTGCCGTGTAATTCGGAGCAGACATTAGCTCCAACTTCACTTTTTTTTTTTTTAAGCTAAGGACCCCAAACTTGCAGTTCTCAGATGCCCCTTTCACACCAACGCGGTTCCCGTTCTAGCTCCGGTTTTCATTTTCAGCCTCCGTTTTGTTCACACCGCCCAGAGCCCGACTGGTGCAGCCGCTGCTGAGTCATGACGTCACCGTTTACATCGCTGATTTTCTCCCCAATGGCACTCACAACAACAACAACGGGGGACTGCGTCGGATCGATGATCGTGTGTTGCTTTTAATCATACGAAGCCAGATTAAATTAAATAACTACTTCTCCAACCTTATGCTTTTCTCCAGAGTGCCGTGGTTCATTGTTTATTAATGTGTTTCAGCGGCATTTAACGATCGCTGCAGTGCTGCCCGCTGTTTGGCATCACAACGCTGTTGTGAAAGTTTCTCTGGTATAAAATGGGTGATGTAAGCACAGCAACCGAAGCTAAACTGACTATCTTGACTACTTGTTGCTATGCTATTGTGGCATAAACCGTTTTCTCCAGGCACATTTTACAGGCGTATTTTTCATTATGATTCTACTTGTGATAGTCGGGCATGACAACCTGTGCAGCCCATGTATTGATTCCATCCGATAGCTGCCATAATACAAAACAAATGATAAATGAAAGCGAACGGATGGTCAAAGTAAGGTACAAATATACAGAATCACACGAAGCCTTGTTAGTGTTGCCTGACTTTATAAGTGTGTGGTTGCTAGTCACTTTGTTCAGCACTACTGCTTGTTACAACTTTTATTTGCCATACTCACCATAAACTGTTATTGCTCAGGTTGATCCCGCCCCTGCCCCCGACGTAAGCGTGACGTATGCGGTTCTTGCTTCTAGATCGACAATTTTTTGGAGCTGGGTAAGAACCGGTTTGAGGGGAAAAGAGCCGGCTCCGCTGCGGTGTGAACAGGAAAAACCTGTGCTTATCAGGCTCTAGCTCCGAACCGGCCCTGGAACCACGTTGGTCTGAAAGGGGCATAACAGGGCTAAAACAGAGGGATATGAGGGATGTCTAAAACGCATGTATCCGTTTGGTATTTTGAGTAAAACACATCATATACATGTTTTTTTATATATCTGAGACCTATAATATATGCCTAAAAATAGCATAATAGGAGACCTTTAAGACACAAACAACAGACTGCACCGGTCACACTTCACTCCATGCATGAGGAGAAAGAAGAAAGGCTGCAGCTCCTCAGGCCTTTATGCAGGTCCTGATTGGGGATTGGGATCACCTGAGGGAGAGGCTGCACCTGGAGGGAGACAATCAGGGGAAGAGGAGGGAGGGGGGGCACAAACACCGAGGCACAGGTTTATCAATCTCGAGGATGCTGGCTTGGTAGTCGCGTACTTCCAAGTCACTTCCTTCAGAAACGAAGCAAGTATGCTTCCAAGCCACGGCTTCGGAAAATGAAGAAGAATGGAACAGGCAAGTGTGCCACTCTCTCTAACGGTTTCAACATAAACTGTACCGAAAATAAATACCTCACGATGTCTATCTAATTATGAACTTGCTTTACGAACACATTTTTGGTTATAACAAATGTAACAAAGTAACATATTTACCAATACATGTTCTACGCCACTACATACTTACATTTAAATGTGTGCTGCGTCGGTTCAGCCATTCTCCGCAAGGGTTTTTGAAATTGGTCCGTGTGCAAAGCATTGTGGGGATTTTAAGGACGCGAAGTCTACCCATGTGCAGCCTCGAAATGTCCAAGGACGCGGCCTCGGTGGAATTCCAAGTATGCTGGACATTGGAACAGTACTTCGGCGGCACCCGATGACGTAGCATCCTTGAAATATTGGCTTGGAAGCCAGTTTCCTCGAGATTGAGAAACGGCCACAGTTACAGGGCCAAAACAAAAGCAATGCAAATGAGTGCAGAATGCCTGAAAGCAGACTCTCCTGCAGGGATCGATGGCTGCAGTCTGCTGTTCCAGTTCTGCTGAACCACGGCAGGACATCAGCAAACTCCTCTGTGAAGGTTACCAAAGCTGAATTAGCAATAACAACTGGTGCATGAGTTAATGATCGCTCTGCTGCATCAGGAGGAGAGACTCACAGAACAGTGTGAGGAGAAGTTTTACAGCCCAGTCTGAGAGAAGGTCAAATTTAAAGATGTCAGGGCTTTAAGGGACAACATGACACTGCATCATCAGAGAAACTGATGTCATTTCAAGTGCCCTTTAGAGGACTGGCAGGAAGTGGAGGTAAAGCTTGTATTTATGTATTTGTGACAATGACAACTTCATCTTACAATTCCTGCTTTTTAACCCCAAGAAATAGTAAATGAAGGTCTCAAAAGAAGCAGATGGCACAGACAGACAAGTATAAAAAGTATGATGACAGTGCAAATAATTAAACCATGATGGTGCGTGCGTCGTGTTCTTAGAACATTCTGAGATTTTAAGTCATACATTTCCTAGAAATATCCAAAAAGATATGTGAGTATAAAGCCAAAAATCTACTAGAGAACAACTTTTTGATGATCAAGCCTTTCTTTTACAATTTAGAAATATACAATGTATTTTCAAAGAACCTAAAATATATGAGATTTTAAAGTTTCTTTCTTAAAAAAAATCAAAAATGCTATTTGGGGATATTCTGAATCCCTGGTTTGTAACTATTAAAGTCGTATCTGTCCATAATACTCCGGGAGAATATGACACATATATGAAAAAATGTGATCTCCTTTGTTTGACAAAATAAATCATATTTGTTGAGCTTAACGATGAATCCCTCTTCTTTGTTTATCTATTTTGACACATTTCTTATCATAAGGCAGGATTAATGCGCTGTTTTGTTCCCAGAAAACCTGATTTTTGGAGCTTCGATCAAAAGTTCTGTCCCTTTAATTCACATTAATTATCAAAGCTGTTGTTCCTCCTGTTTCCCAGAAGTTAAAGTACCTCAGCTGCCTTCTGTTAATTAATTTATCATCAGAACCTACCGTCTGCTTTAAGTGAGAATCAGAATCATTGCTGCTGTTTAATTTCAGATAACTCTGTGATAAATCTGCCAGGCGTTATGCAAATGGAACACTTGGACTAAATTCAGCTTCAATCGACCCGGACTATTTGATTTATTTTTAGCTCTCCGATATTCTGACGACATGGAGGAGCAGATCAGTGCTGGAAATATTTGTAACCACAGGGCCTTCAGTTAGATCTATTTCTGCCATGTGGATGTCCTTTCATCTCCAGATTTAGGCCACTCTTAGATTTTAGTTGATGGCACTTTCAGAGAGATGTTTCAGTGCAGAGAGACATCTTCTCCTCCCTCAGTCTCTTACAGACGCTCCAACATGGATCATTTTTTAAAAGATAAAACAGCTCAAATGTTCAGACATGCATCGGAGGTTACAGGAGATCCATTTCAGGAGGTTCTTTTACACGATTGTCCTGCAAAGTGGGGCAGGGTGGACCCAAATGCAGGACAACACATTACTGGAAGGCTTTATCATAAAAATACCTTTATTTTTGAGAATCCAGAGCAGGGCCGGAGAAGCCAATACAAGGCAAAAAGCAAACAGAACTTTCTGAAGGGACCGACATACAAGGATCTGACAAAGACTAACAGAAGACGATGCTTAAATATAAGCAGAATCACATACTGTAAAGAAGACACAGCTGGGTTGCGTGGTTACGCCAGCTACCGTAAAATGGCAACATTTTACAGTGTTTAGTGAGTTCGAGGGCTTTCTGAAACGTTTTTCCAACATGTTTGAATGGTAATATGCGCAGTGATAGATTTGTAGGCCTAACAAGTTGTGCATATATTGCATACAGTTTTATATATTTGAAATATATTCATAAAATCATATTTACTGGGATTCATGTTGATTAAAATGTGAATGGAGAGGGAGTGCAAGCAGCTATTACGTTTCATGTTTAATTTTTTTGTTTCACTTCCAGCCTCGGTACTGAAGACTATGTTTCACTGCACATTTCTAAAGCCTGCCATAAAACAACACCATTAGAACACAAGG
Organism: Notothenia coriiceps; assembly: GCF_000735185.1. Taxonomy (NCBI): domain Eukaryota; kingdom Metazoa; phylum Chordata; class Actinopteri; order Perciformes; family Nototheniidae; genus Notothenia; species Notothenia coriiceps. The sequence continues at coordinate 410,348 of NW_011357369.1, forward strand.
GGGAAGGTATCTAGACGATGACACAATAACAGATCGTGACAGTAAAAGCTGACAAACCAGCCAAAGAAAAGACATATATTTTTAAGATATTCCAAAGGAAGCACCTCAAATACAAAAGACAGCAGGTCCATTTCTAAATGTCTGTAGATACATGGGTTTACAGTCTGAGAGCAAAAACAATCACTCATATTAGCCAACATGACCTTTCCATTCACTGATACAAATCCCCAGAGTCTGAATGTGAGAAAGAAGAATTAATGATAAGATAAGGAGCAAGGTGCCTTTGAGCACAGTCATCTGTTAATGCACTTACAGTAATACTGCAGGACCTGCGCAGTGTTCAACAGTGTGAGCGTACAGTTGAAGGATAGACTGAAAGGCTTACATGTTATTATTTGTTAAAGTTGTAGCTATAGTAAGCAAGAGTGAGTAGAGTGGGAGCAGTGAGTGGATGAGATTCTGTGACATGAGCTGAAAAAGCTTAAAAATGTTCTCAGAACAAAACGTTACAATCTGTAGAGTTTATGTGAACCACAGACCTTATTTCAGCTTTCTAAACATAGCATTATTAGCTTAGCAAAAAGTATAAACAACGACTTGTTGATTACAACAAATATAACTTCTTAACAGTGAGCTTTAGACACGTTGGTTTAAGTATAATAAATCAGATTTACAGAAAGTTAGCTTGCTCCATACAACACTCTCCTCCTAGTGCAAGCAGCTTATTGCAACCCACATTAACATGTATTGTTTAATTTCATTAGAGATCATTCACAGCTACACTGCGGGGATGTAATGGTTCTCATTCTCTCACAATAGCACGCTAGGTGTCACATAGCATTTCTCAGCTATCAATCAGTAGAGGCCATGGTGTCCTGTGAGTTCACTTCAGTGTGTCTTCGTGGAGCAGATGGTGTTCACGGCCTGCCAGCATCAGTCTGTGGTGCTTCAGCGGACAAAGACCGGCCAATCAGAGCCCGCACAGAGAACTGGGGGGAGCGACTGTTAGTCAGCACCAGCCAAAATATGCAGATGTGTGTGTGTGTGTGTGTGTGTGTGTGTGTGTGTGTGTGTGTGTGTGTGTGTGTGTGTGTGTGTGTGTGTGTGTGTGTGTGTGTGTGTGTGTGTGTGTGTGTGTGTGTGTGTGTGTGTGTGTGTGTGTGTGTGTGTGTGTGTGTGGAGGATTTGAGTCTGGGCAAAGTATCAGCTGCGTCTGGGGAGTGAGGCTCTGGACTTTGTTTATTTTTTGCTGCTGATTATCTTTTCATACATTCAGCCTTGAAAAACTCAGATTTAGTATTCAAGTTGTTGCTTTGAAATGTGCTAACTCATTAGCATTTTTTGATGAGTTTACAACAACAAAAATAAACAGCTCTGCAGAAATGTCTCCAAACGATCCATGGGGATTATAATCTGCTTGCCTTTCTCGTAGGTTTTTCCAAACATTAAGATGTGTTTTATATATTTACAATAAGTTTAGCCTAGATTAAATCATGCTTTATCCTGAGAAATAACTCTCTTGCATTGTGAAAGTGTCGGGAATCTTTTTGATGGTTGCAGTCCGAGGATTGTTGCACAGGGTTAACTGCATGCTGATTCAAATCTTTGTGATAAAACAGAGGACAAGTGGTTGCATGATGGGAAACATGGGGGGTTATTATTCATCTGTGCATCTCCTACTGGGCTGCCACTGTGTCAAACACACACACACATCAGCAGCTGATCCACAGGACGCTCTCCTCTCAGACGGCGAAGGAGAGGAAACCTCCTTTCAGAGGCACTCAGCCATGTTGTGGCTGGAGCTGGAAGCCTGACCCATTTTTAGTCCACAAAAAAATACGGTGCATCCTCCCCGCCTCCACCCCCCGCCCTTTCTCAGAGGGTCCACCAGAGAGCAGATCAGGGAGGATGGGAGCCCTCCATGTTTCCATCAGTTTTATGCTGTTAGTGTCCAGATAGGAAGCCTGACAGGCGTAATGTTGGGCTAAGGGGGGAGGCTGCTACATGTGCAGGTAGCCATAACACACAGGTTACACACATCCATACACCATGTTAAATAAGTGGATATATCTGTGGTCTGTGGAGTACTGTTTTGAAGCCGAGAGTTTATCATGTTGACCATCATTTTGGTTTTTGGGTGGAGCTGAAGGCCAGGAACTGTGAGCATAACAGGGACTTAATTACCAGCTAATGGGCAAGCTCGGGGCATTTAATTCCTCTTATCTGTATTTTTGAATTGGCTTCTAATTAAGGCTTGTTTTTTAATGCACTTTATGAAAAAATTGGACTACTGATTTACTGACAATACGTGAAAGCAGCAGAAATCTCGTGTTTTTTTGTACCAGGCTGTAAACATGTTACTTGCTGCTGTTAGGCATTCTACCATAAGGGTTAGCATTGGTTCATCTTTAGCCACGGAGGTAAAGTCACATAACACGCAACGTTTTAGGAAGAAAAACAGCGACATGCTGCTCGTGATGAACTCTGATAAGGTACAGCAGAGATTTTAACCCTCTGAGTAACAAACACTGATCCATAGGGAGCACGAAATCCCTTTTTGTAAATCTTGCATGCAAGACGACACGGTCCGTCTTCTGTTACCATGACGGTGAATCCAAAGAGCAGTCATGTTTACATGTAGTGATCATTTTTATGTAACTGTGAGATTACATAATCTCAGCTGCTCTCCTCTCTGGGCTGCAGGCTGTCTAGAAGTGGCTTCAGCATCCCAGCCCCCATCCCATGTCACTGTGTGTGTGTGTGTGTGTGTGTGTGTCCTCACATACAGAATGTACAGTAGGAATCTGTTGTGTTGTTTACTGCAAATAAGGGAGGCATTTATTTGTGATTTTTGTCTTAAAGGGGACCTATTAAGCAAAATGATGATGTATTTTATACATAAATATGTGTCCCCGGTGTGTCGGGGAACTCACGCAGTGTCAGAAAATAAAACCCT